>NW_019417571.1:5275-43632 GCF_000390285.2 Anoplophora glabripennis
TATTTAAATTTTGAATTTTCCTATAGTATTCTTAAAAAATATCACAATAAATTATGTTCTATACTTACCAAGCTAGCTCTTTTTATATGTCACTTAATTTGATTTTGAATCTTTAAATGTAAATTTATTCTTTATATACTTTTTTTAATTATACTCAAATTATAATTTAACTATATTTAAAAAAAAAAAATAATAATTTTAATGACAACTAGACTATTAGTGTACTTTCTGCAAATTTATATAATCAAATTTTTATAGAGCATGTTGAGATCTCAGTAGTCGGTTCTAAAGTTTTTTGAAATTAATTATGAAGAAAATGTTATTATGTAATTAATTTTGTTTCTTTACTTTTGTTAAAAAAATTTAAATAATGTTTTAATTGAGTTTGAAATTCGTATATTATAATAACAGTTTATAAATTTATAGATTCCTTCCTAATTCCCTATCTAACCTGAGCTAAATGATTGCTAATTATTTATTCTATAAAATTATAGTTTCTTGTTACCTATACTACACTTTTGTTGTCCTTTTGTCTATGTTTTTCTCACTCGTAATGTCCTTCCTGTAATCTCTATCCTGTCTCTTCTCCTTCCTTTCTTTCACTAGAACTCTCCTCTAATTTGTCTTGTCCTTCTTCTGTTTCCTACTCCACTCCGTAGACTACCACTGTCTGAATCACCTCCCTGGCTCGTACTGCTCCTTTCCTTTTCTACATGTCTACGACAATTCAAAATAATGTTTTACTGACCTGACAGTACTATGATTATATTGAGTTATCTGTCAGTTTAGACTTCACCCTAATTTCCTTTCTGCCAAATAACTTCTTTCCTATTTCCTGATTCTCACTGTTCTCTTCTTTCTTTATTGGTTTTTAAATGTCCCACAATAACTCTGTGCTTGATTACTTTTCTTTAATACTCTTCTTCTCCTCAACACTTGTTTTTTTTTCTTGGTAGTTCTTATGATTTTCTTTTATGCTTCTGTATTTTATTACACTTCTTATTTTAAACTTCATTTAATTGCTACAATTTTTATATCTTCTAATTCCTCTTTTTACTTCTTGATTCTCCTGACTATTTATTTCTCGTCTCCCTGATCACCACATTTTTTTTTCGTTCACCGCACTCTTATATCCAATTACAATGTTTATTAATATATCGTTTTCAATCTCAACCAATCAGATAATTTTATAATTTATACATTTTTAATTTACCATTTTTAATACCATTTTATTCTTTTTTTAACTACATTACATTATTTTGTGGACACTTTTGATTCCTTTATACTGAGATTTCGTTATATAATAATTAATTTTTCTTCAACCCCCTAACCCCCAGCTACCCGTAATTTTTTTTTTCAAATGGAAACATAAGGCATGAGGGGGCTCGTTGAAAAGCTTATAGAAAATCGAATCTAGCCATACCAAATAAACAAGTTTTATTTTCTCAATGGCAAGTTTTTTTTTCATTTAGAAATTAAAACAACTAGATAATTTACAAAAATAAACTCAATGTCGCAAATGCTGAAAATGTCCTCCATTCACTATTTGGCATTCTCCAAGGCGATAGTAAAAGCTGTCCACAGCATTCCGATTGACTTCAGCTGGTAAATTATGCATCTCCGCCCTAATCTTGTTCCTTAAATTCTCAATATTATCCTGTCTGTCCTGGTAGACTCTTTCTTTCAAATATCCCCAAAGAAAATAATCCAGGGGTGTTAAGTCGGGGGATCTTGGCGGCCATTCAACTGTACCCCGTCTACCAATCCAACGATTTGGAAACATTTCATCTAAATATATTCGAACATCAATACTAAAATGTGGGGGAGCGCCATCTTGTTGGAACCAAATTCTTTCATTCGGTATATCTGGATCAATTTCATGAGGGAAAATCACAGCTGGAGCAGGTATCAGGTTAAATGTTAGGAAATCCAGGTAGCGTGCGGCAGTAAGATTTTCTTCAAAAAAGAATGGGCCCAAGATTCTGGTGTTGATGATACCTGCCCATACATTAACTTTCTGTGGATGCTGCGTATGCGATTCGTATGTCCAGTGTGGATTTTCCTGGTACCAAAAGCGATAGTTGTGCCTGTTAACCACTCCATTTAAATAAAACGTAGCTTCATCCGAAAAGAGTACGTCTCGTTGAAAACCATTATTGTCGTCATACCGTCTCATCATTTCCTCACAAAATTATAATTTCCTATCATAATCGTCTTCCAAAAGCTCTTGGACAAGACATACCTTATAGGGGTGGTATTTATCTTGTTTCAGAAACATTCGAATTGCAGTTCGAGAAGCATCGTGATTGCGGGCCAATGAAACCGTTGAAGTATGAGAATTTTCAACAAGTTCTAATGCAATGTCTAATTCTTTTCTTCATTCAAAGCACGTGCCCGTCCAGTTTTGGGCAAAGTCTGTACTGTACCGTGTTCCTCAAATCCAAGCAATATCAAAATTTCGACGCGTTGCCTTTCCGACAATACCATTGCAATTCAGTAAATAATTTGATTTTGACACAATAGTATCGTTTGGAACTCCAATTTACAACTAAAGCAAATTAACCAGAAAGCCTGGCAAGTAAGTGGTACCAAAAAAACGCAACATAAAAAAGATCTTTTTTGCGTTAGCAATGATAGGTACAGTTTCAAATTCTTTATTTTATTGTGTGCAAATTCATGGAGGATAATAGTGAAGATAATTAAATTTTATTTCACTTGTTAAGTAGGTGTTTAATACAACCCTAAAAACCTTGCTTTTGAAAAAATAAAACTTGTTTATTTGGTATGGCTGGATTCGGTTTTCTATAAGCTTTTCAACGAGCCCCCTCATGCCTTATGTTTCCATTTGAAAAAAAAAGTTGGGGTAGCTGGGGGTTAGGGGGTTAAAGAAAAATTAATATATTATATAACCGAAAGATGGGAAAAAATCAAAATCAGTTAACGTGTTTTGGCGTTTTAAAAAAAATTAACTCATTCAAAAGATATGAATTTTATTCCGTACTTCTGGCCATCCCTGTATATATATATAGAACAAAATCTTTAAAGTATAGTCGTATGCAGTCAAAGCCAACTTGAAGTGTACTCTTTTTTCTTACTCAAGCTTTCGGAACAAATTATTCCTTCCTCAGGATAAACCACAATGGAACATATATTTATAACAACAACAAGTAATAATCTAACATACAACTTACAAAATTGAGATTTGAATCGAAAAATTTTCCAAGTTCAGACCAGAGTCCTTTTAAAATACTAGTCATAATCGTAAAATACGTAAAATTATATTGTTAAAAACATTGATTGAAACTTTTGTTAAAACATTTATAATAAAATTGTTTAAAATTTTGAAACATTACAAACACATTTTAATACTATTTATTAACCTCAAAAACTTTGATCAGCTATGTGGTGGCATGGAACTACAATTGAACCAAGAATCATGATAAAAAATCAACAGAACCTAGAGGCACACAGAGCACAACAATCGAGAGAACCATGGAACAAACAAATTATGGAATTTAGAAAAAGAAGGAAACAATAAATTAAGCGCTAAATTTTGAAAAATCATTATTATATGCTAGATTCACTAACGTCATTAATAGATAAATTATTATTATTAATACTTAACAAATATGTGAACATAATACTTAAGTTATCAATGTCAGAACGTCTATTCATACTGTTGTCACATTGAAAGATGCTGATCTGATCTCAAGGAAATTTCTTTTAAAAACTATACACTACATTAGATTTATGTAATAGAAGAACTTCATCCTTAAAATTAGAAAAAATATTTTTAATAAATTAACTTGTTCTTAAAAGCTAGTCGTATGTCATTCATATCGGAGAAAATGTTTTTTAATTTCCAAGTAATAGACTCTATATAAGGTAATGAAAAATATGAAAAATTAGATGAAACTGATTTATGATTAACAACATTATCTCTATGGGGAGCACTGCCTGACCCACCATCAGGAAAAGAATGTGAAGGAGAAAGAACTTGTAAATCATTATTTCTATTAAAAAGAATTTTGTTAACAAGCCTTTTTGGGTAACTACATTTGAAGAACAATTGAGAGAGTTTTCTCAGGTTTTTCATCGTTTTTGAACGATGTGACGTACGTAAGACCCTATTTTTAATTCCTAATAGTAAATTAATTTTTTGTTTGATGGGGTGGTCAAAATGCAAGAATCGTCCTGATGCCCCAGGTTTTATATACCACGAACCACGATGTGTAAAGAATATTAGAGAGATATTGGAGCGACAACTTGCATTAGTGCATGCGGTATTTAGACATCTAAGCATGCGCAGTTGCATACAGCTGTCACGCTGCCGTAATAACGATACCGTTTCGCTAACGTGCTTCGGGTGATGTCGGAAAAGCCGGCGACGATTAGGCACATAGAATATGGTTAGACAACCAATCAAGGTCATCAATATCAAACAACTACCCTAGGATGTTCAATAACTCATAATTTCAAGACAAATTAACGCACAAATAAAGCTGCGCTATTAACACCGTACGTGCGGTATGTGACGTTCCAATATATCTCTATTGTTCTCAGCTTTAAAAACTTTAGTATCAAGAAACGGAACACTTTTGTTCTCGTCTTCTTCTTCCACAGTAAATTGGATGAAAGGGCTATTAAAAATTTGTAAAACCTGTTGTATGCTACGCAAAGGAACACTAAGTATAATATCATCAACATATTTTTTAATATAAGGAATTTCAAAATTTAAACGTCGTCCATCACAAACTGAGCTAATATGGGTGAGACAGGGATGCCCATAGGTATACCCAAAATTTGTTTATAAATTTCATTATTAAACGAAAATACTGTAGAATCAAAAAGAAATTTGACTAGTTCCAAAAAATATTGTAAAGTAATATTGTAATTAACGTTAATTTGATTCCAATGACGTCGTATAGAATCCTTAGCTAAACTAATAGAGACATTGCTAAACAAAGAAACAACATCTAAACGTATTAAAATAAAGTCGTCAGGTAATCGAAAGTCATTGAAGTTGGTTGAAACAATTTTTGCAGTCCGGACCTGGATTTTTTTGCTTCCATACATGCATACATGAAGTATCGTGAGTGCATTAACCCTGGACTGCAAAAATTGTAAATTTTTTGTGCAAGTCTGGAAAACAACACTCTGTATGTATTTTTTTGAAATTCCGATACGATATTCGGGAAGAGCATAAAAAGTAATCTTAAAGACGTGTTTCTTTTTTTTGTTACACTTTGGTGGTTATTTAAATAAGCCATTGAATATGCGAGACTACGGCTTCTAAAACTAAATTACGTAAAGGACACTTGATAAAAATGGTTTTGCAACTAAAATTAGCAAAGGCTTAATTAGGCCCTTTTAGGGTAGATGTTATAAGCATGCATATTTTAAACCTCATTTTCTTTAAATAATATGTATTCCAGGTCCGGACTGCAAAATTCTCAGAGAAACTCAGGTTGGGCTACCTCGGGCGGTACGCAGGTCTCTGGAGGAGCCTGGGGTATCGCTGTGTCGATGCAAGAGGCTATCGCACAGGATCTTCGTCGGAGGTGGTCAGTCTCGGACGGTATCGCAGGTCTCAAAAAGGATCCATGCAGGGGGCTATCGAACAGGGTCTTCACCTCAGGCTAGGCTACCTCGGGTGGTATGTCTCGTGAAGCTAATAGTGGTTGCTAGGCACTATAATGTCCGCGTCGAGAAATGGCAGCCTCAACGGGAGCCTCGTTAAGCGAGCCTGTGAGCTTGAGCTCCAAAGTTCTTGAACTTGATGACATGGTTTTTTCAATCAAATCGTGGAAGATATGTTAAAAGTATTTATTGAAAATAATTAACAGACAATAAAGGTTCACAATAAACATATACAAGTTATTTACCATAGAATAAGATTTGTTACATTTTGCTCTGCATCGCTTTCTTCGCACCATGTATTCCCACTGAAGTACTGCGAACGCCGGAAGTTGACGTTCGATCGCTTTCCTCCGATCTCCATGCTTTTGGCGGACCGCTCGTGAATCGTCCGCCAAAATTTCCAGTAAAAAGCGCCCGTCGCCGCTGTCGACGTGGTATCTCGTTCTCCTCTGGCCTCTCCGGATAGTCGATGTCGGCATCGAGAATTTTGGAGTTTTCTCCCATTTTGAGAAAACTCTACCCGCGGTCTCGGCTTAGGCTACCGAGCATCGCATCCAACTGCCAGAGCGGTGGAACCTTCGAAAACGCGGAAAACGTAAAATCCGCGTTTCCCCGTATAACGGCGTTTTGGTTCATTCGATTAGGAAAATTTAGTGAGATAATGCCAGCGACTTGAGGAGTGCTGCATTAAATTTTGGCACCGATCGCTCAATAATTTTTCGAGTTATTGACGATAGCGTCCTTGACCAATTCGAAAGGTTAGTAAATATCGCCTTGAAGCGTCCCGGGGTTCGCCTGCAGGTTGCGACGGTCGCTCCAGTAGATACTGAGCGCAGAGAAGGCAGAACCAGGCGAGATCGGTCGCGATGCGGGTGACATTGGAAACATCGGTGAAATTGGTCTTTGCATTTTGGAGGCGCTATCGCCAGGAGGATCGATGTCATGTTATGGGGCGACGTCCGCACTGAGGTGCAGAGTCGCGGAAATTACTCTCCGACGCAGCAAAAGCCTACCGTGGAGGCTTTTTTTTTATTTGCCCGGTTTTGCAACCGTGGCGGGTTTTCGGTTTGGATTGGAAAGGTAGGCGAATTTGATTGTTTCGCCTCCTTCCCAATTCAACGGTCTCAGGCATATCCGTAGGTACAAGATGGCGTCTAGGAATATACTGAGTGTTCTGAAATTCTGAAGCTCGCTCGAAGGGTGGAATACGACAAAAAGGTATTTCGTATGACGCACCGTTTTCGAGTAAAAAAAATTAAAATCGATTTATTGCGTGGCGTAATCCGGTTTCAGTTTACATATTTGAAAAAGAGCAGGAATTATGCACTCAGCTTTTTCTTGTACCAATTTTATTACAAAAAATAAGTTAACAACATCAGTCTAAAAATTTTTTATCAGTTTTTAGATTCAACTATTCACTATCTAAATAGAAATTAGCAAGTTGGCTGTGCACTCGTTTTTGTTACTGTTTGACAAAATTAATACCTTATAGCTGTCATTTTCAGTGTTTGAGTGTGAAGCATAACTAGTGTGAACTAAAAATTAACCTGTCTCGGGATTTTACATAAATACTTATGTACAAACAAAATGAATGTATCGGCTACGTATAAATCTTATTAGATTTGAATTTTGTATAAAGGGTGTTCATTAAAGAATGGGCCATATTAAGATTAACTTTCTGGAACGATAATAAGGTCATTTAAATCAATTTACCTTAGTACTATCTTGCTTCCTTAAGAGCATAGTTATTTACACCACAAAAGAGGTATGTATTATTTACCAGTCGAGGACGATTATACACCCGAGGGGAGCGAGGGCTAGCAGTAGAGTCCGAGACTGGTAAATTATACTTAACTGCTGCGTGGTGTATAACATTTTATCTGCTCCCACAGTTCTTTATGGTTCATGAAATAAAGATTAGGTATTATTTTTTGACATTTCTTAATCAGTTCATTTTGACATTATTCGAAATCTTGCAAAGGCACCTTGGTTGTTTGGATTTTGTCGTTTCTATGGTGTTTATAAACAAGGCCACATAAAAGTTGCAATTTTGCTGGTTTTGAACGATTTTTTATTGCCCGAGAAGTCAAAAGTGCGCTACGGACGAGCATATAGAAATTTCAAAGAATGGTGCCAGAACAAAAATACTGGTATTTCTGAAATGTCACTGCTAGCATATTCCATGGAGAAGTCAAGAACTTTAAAGTCACCAGCGAGTTTGTGGAGTGAATACTCAATGATTAAGTCAACTATTTTCATAGAGGAAAACGTGGATATATCAAAATACCCCAAGCTGAGAGCATTTTTGAAACGTAAGAATAACGGCTATACACGTAAAGAGTCAAACGTTTTTACAAGAGAACAAGTCAACGATTTTCTCGTTCAGGCACCCGATAACACATATTTGCTAATGAAGGTAGTGACGGTCTTAGGCATTGCCGGAGAATGCCATTCTGATGAGTTATGCAAACTTACTTTGGACAACGTCAATTTCAAAAAGTTCGATGACATTGTAGTTACAATTCCAGATTCTAAAAATGGTATGTCACGTACGTTTACAATTACTTCTCTTCTCACCTAGAAATTCTCAAGAAATATATCAGAATTATATTGGAAATTAAAACTGAAATTTCACGCTTTTTTATGCCCTATCAAGCAGGTAGATGTTACAACCAACCAGTCGGCAAGAATACCGTTTCTATGATTCCTAATAAAATTGCACAGTTTTTGAAACACAGGCCATTAATTCCGAAGAACATCGGCAACGTTACTGACTGGTTGATGTATTAGCAATCAAGAGACATGGTGGGTGGAAATCAGCCACAACTGCGGAAAGTTATGTTGATGACAGTTTAAGTAAGAAAAGTGAAATAGCCAACAGGATTCTATAAAATGACACTTCAACTCCAGGTTCTAGTAGTACGTCGCATCATGCTGTTTTAATAGATCAGTCAGATAATATTGAGCCTCCGGTGACTGAAATGGAGCGGTTAAATCATTTTGAGAAAAATGTGACAATTAGTAAACGCGAGGGGAATAATTATTTAGATTTTATAAATGTTGCTAAATCTAATAACTGTACAATTACTATAAATATTCATTCATAATAATTAATAAAATGTAGGTAATGTTCATCAAATATTTCTATTTATTTCTTCATAAAATATGCATTTATAACTCGAAATCGCTTTTTTCCCTAGGGAGGTAAGTTACCTCACTTACCTCTCGTTGTCTACAGCAACTTCCACTTCTACGGTAAAATCCACTTACCTCCTTAAAAACAATGTATTAATAGTCTATTTACTATAGTGCGAGCAGATAAAATGTTTTTTTTATTTCATTTTTTTACGATTATTTATTTCTTGGGTAATCGTATACAAATGTACAAGGTTTTATTGTGTGATACACACGAATCTAACTGATTTTGGTGTTAAATATACTGGATGTACTGAGCGCCTTTACCATTGTATTTTTCCTTTCAGAATTTTTTTTAGGAAGGAAGATTTTTGAAATGATCAGTTATTTTGAAACAGCATTTGGTTAGTTTTATGAAAGCTATACTTGTTGCATGACGCTAAAATGAACCATTTTAGAGAAAACTGCGTTTGTTTGAGCTGTAAATATATGAATTACTCTACAATTTTGGGAGTTTATTAAAGAATGGCCGCAAATAAGGTGATTTAGGTCAATTTACCTTAGTACAACTTTGCTTCCTTAAAAAGTTATAGGCCCGAGAAAATATTTAAAAAAATACTTCTTAAAGAAGAAAAGTTGTACTAAGGTAAGCTGATTTAAATCACCTTATTTTTGTCCAAGGAAGCTAGCCGTAAAATATAGCCCATGAACACTTAAGATTGTACAGAAATTCATACATTGACAGCTCAAACTTTAAAAGCAGTTTTCTCTAAAATGATGCTTTTTAGCGACATAAAACAAGTATAACTTTTTTAAAGCTAATCGAATGTTGTTTCAAAATAATTAATCATTTTCCAAAAATCTCGATCACAAATAAAAATCTGAAAGGAAAAAAATGTGGCACGGGTGCTCAGAACGCCCTGTACATTTAACACAAAACTCAATCAGATATTCGTATGTATCTTTTTCTTTTTAAGGAAGCTAGATGGTACTAAGGTAAATTGATTTAAATCACTTTATTTTCGTCCAAGGAAGCTCTAGCCTTATAGTATGGCCCATTCTTTAATGAACACATAAGATTGTAGAGTATTATATTTATTAAAATAAACGTTGCCAAACCTCAGGGCTTCTTTTAACAGACAGAACATCTTCGACTTCGTAACATTAGTAATATTTCTGAAGTGTATATAAATTTTTTTGCCTTGTACTACAAGTGTATTTTTTTAGAAACCTCACAACTTTAATAAGCAGACCGGGCTTCGAATAAAAAAATGCTGTTTCTAGAGCCACCTATATTATTTTCATCGAAATCGTTATAACCATTAGGAAACCCGAACGGATATGCACATAATTTACTAATTTGAAATGTCATAAGATGGCGCTAGGTACGTTTTCTTCAAAGAAAACACTGAAAAATTACGAAACCCGAATTCGGGCTTCGTAAATCGGTGTCGGGCTTCGCATACTAGGCGCAATATAGCGCTTTTGGCTTCCTAAAAGTGGAAGTCATATATTGCGAAAATGTTAGACGACTGTCTAAGTTAAAGAACAAAATCTTAAAGTATACTCGGGTATGCAGTCAAAGCCAACTTGAATGTGAACTCTTTTTTATTACTCTAGCTTTCGGAACAAATTATTCCTGCCTTAGGAGAAAATACAATGGAACATATTGTTATGTTTTGGATAATTTAGAAATTTGAATGTTAATTATTTATGGGTACCGATACTAAGAAAAGTATCGCATAAATACAATTTGAGATGAGATATACTGAAAAATAGTAAATCGGTAAAATAAATAACAAAATTGGTAATTAATTGAGATTTCCTGACAAAACGGCACAGCTGTCAAAATTATAACATAATTAGAATTTGCACATTCGATACATTATGTAAATGTACTCATGTTATACAATTAAGTTGCACAGAACATTAAAGAACCATCTTACAATGTTAATAATCAAATATAAGTTCTGGCATGAGGACATTTAATCGTTATTGTAAAATTTTGACAGAACGGTGACGGCAGAAAAAGGTATTTCACATATATGTTCGAATCATACAATAAAACTAGAAGATAAATGAAATTTAGTGTACCTGAATGTAGAATTTATATATGGAATCAAACATATACGTCGTTGAAATCATTTATGTAACATATTATCATTGACAGTTATTGTTCTGTCAGAATTTTGAAAATTTCTTTGTGTAAAAATATTTCTGGACTACAAAATCATATGTATAGTATGTAAGAGACCCTCGTCATTCCATTTAATGTGTATAAAATCCAATCAAAGGTCAATTTGTTGTTTAGACTGCACAAATGTTTGTCGGAACGGGTTGTTAAAAACTTTTGCTCGTTTGTACCTAAAAAAAAACAGTCAATTTGTCGTATTCCACCCTTGGAGCGAGCTTTAGGATTTCAGAAACCCAGTATATTCATAGAAGTAGTCTTGTACCTACGGATATGCCGGAGACCGTTGAATTGGGAAGGCAGTCAAATTCGCCTACCTTTCCAATCCAATCCAAACCGAAAACCCGCCACGGTTACGAAGCTAATCGCCGTCGGCCGGGCAAATCAAAAAAGTCTCCACGGTATCATTTCAGACATCGTACTCGATACCGTCGGGGAGCAATTTCCGCAACTCTGCATCTTAATGCGTCGCCCCATAACCCGACATCGATCCTCCTGGCGAAGACCAAATTCACCAATGTTTCCAATGTCACCCTCATCACGACCGATCTCGCCTGGCTCTGCCATCCCGGCGCGCAGTGTCCACTGCCGCGACTCTCGCAACCTGCAGACGAACCCCGGGACGCTTCGAGGCGACATTTGGAAACTATCATCTGAATTTTTACCACACTTTTGAATTGGTCAAGGACGCTATCGCCAATAATTCGAAAAGTTATTGAGCGATCGGTGTCAAAATTTAACGCAGCACTCCTCAAGTCGCTAGCATTATCTCACTAAATTTTCGTCCGAATGGGATGAGCCAAAACGCCGGTATACGGGGAAACGCGGATTTCACGTTTTCCGCGTTTTCAGCCGTTCCGCTCATTCGATCTCGGCCGAACCCCCTAACCACACTAGAGTATCCCTAGATGGTTGTTGTATCCAAATTCGAGCCGAATCGCGCGGCTTCTAACGGCCAGCTAAGCCATAATAGGTTTTCACGTCTTCGTAGCTGCCGCCGAAAGTGTCCGCGCGATCTCGGCCGAACCCTCCAACCACGGCACTACTTCATGCCGTGCATCACCAGTCCACTGCTCAATAAAATCCATCCAGTAATAAGACATCCGTAAGCCCTTTTACGAAGACGGGGAAAATTTCAACGATGTTTCCAATTTCCCCGTCTTTGGGCCGAAAGAACCGTCTTCCGAAGGTCCCACCGCTCTGGCGGTTGGATGCGATGCTCGGTAGCCTAAGCCGAGACCGCGGGTAGAGTTTTTCGCAAAATGGGAAAAAAACTCCAAAATCCCCAACGCCGACATCGACTATCCGGAGAGGACAGAGGGGAACGAGACCCGACGTCGACAGCGACGACGGGCGCTTTTTATTGGAAATTTTGGCGGACAATTCAAGCCCGGTCCGCCAAAAGTATGGAGATCTGAGAAAAGCGAGCGAACGTCTACTCCCGGCATTCGCAGTACTTTAGTGGGAGTGCATGGTACAAGAAAGCGATACAGAGCGATTATGTAACAAATCTTATTCATGGTAAATAACTTGTATATGTTAATTGTGAATCTTTATTGTCTGTTAATTCTTTTCAATATATACTTTTAACATATCTTCCACGGTTTGATTGAAAAAACCCAAGCTCACAGGCTCGCTTCACGAGGCTTCCGTCGAGGCTGCCATTCCTCGACGTGATATTTATAGTGCTTAGCAACCACTACTCGCTTCACGAGACATACCACCCAAGGTAGCCTAGTCTGAGGTGAAGACCCTGTTCGGTAGTTCCCTGCATCGAAACAGCGGTAAATTCCAGGATCCATTTGAGACCTGCGATACCGTCCGAGACTGACCACCTCCGACGAAGACTTTGATGACTCCATTGAGATCTGCAAATCCGAGGCAATCTTCCTCGTCAAACTTCTAGGAGGTCACTCGTCGAGGTAACCTTCCTCGTCAAACCCCTACGAGGCATTTACTTTGTTACCCACGGGCACAAAGCAATAGTACGCACGTTACTGTGGCGGCGTACTTCCAAATTTAGCAGAAGTTGTCCTTGCTTCTAGGGCTCCCTCGAGAGACCCATTTAATAGTAGAGTCAGTGTTTCTACCAGACGTCTCCGACATTGTCGTACGGGGTAAGATGTATCCCTGCGACGCGACTTCGATATCCAGTGCTATGAGGATTGGTGTCCTCGAAGGTATAATAAATAATAAATCAGATCGTGATTCGATGATCAAGACTGAGCTGGACGAGACCTCGTCCCCAATCAGAGAGACCAGCGGTTACACGGACTGCCCTCACACCTGTTTGCTGGCGAAAGATCTCTCGACACTCCGGGTGTAAGAGGAAATGGCCTCCGTCCCCAACGCTATCTCGATGTTGTGTGAAGAGTCTGAGGGACCGAAGGTGGTAGCTCGCGGAAGTACCCATGTCGATGTAACTAATAATTTAGGTCATCTTACACGACAAATTGTTTTACACTTCCTATAAAACCATTATCCGGGATTTAGGAAGCCAGTCTGACATATTCACCTAAAGTTGCCACATCGAAAGTTTCGCTCCTAAAAAACAAGTGAAAATTGTTTATTTCAACAAAGTTAGTAATTGTTCATGTACTCACGTAGGCACGTGGGGGAAGAAACGTCAAAGTGGATCGTCAAAGTCAAGTCAAAAAACCGAATGGTACATTTATCGAAACTACAATTGTCGGAAATTACTTAAAGCAGTCACAACAAATAACCGAAACAACCACAAATTGATCTTGGATATATATTTGGAAAACTTTTAATCAAAATTGTGCGACAAATGAAATTGAAAAATAAGTGCAGTGTGTTTCCACTGGGAAAAGTTTCTGTGTCGGTACGAGGGAGACTTCGGCAGTTCCCGCGACGAGACATAATTCAACGAGGGACATCGTGACAACCATCTATGGAATGCAGCGCAGTTACTACAAGCCGAAGGAGATAATTGGTATGTAAGTGTCGACACATACAAAGCAAATTTGCAATTTTTACAAACAAAAGCGCTATATAAATTTCAAAGAAAAAAATTTTAATTTGAAAAATATCCAATAAAAGTATACGCATGCATTGTCGTAGAACAAATTAATATAAGGGGGAATTTATCATTGTACGACTTAGGATAAGAAATTACAACAGTCACTGTTATATGTCAAACCATGTTCTGCAAATCATATGAATATATAGAAATTTGTTAAAACAATGCATCTTTTATTTATTTAAGAAATTTTAGTCAATATAATACTTCAATATAGTTCAACATTCAAATATAAAGGCGCTCAACAAAACAACAACATAATAACAAAACATCTATTATTTAAAAAAAAAATAGTCAATATAACATCTGAACCCACACCCAAAAAAAATTAAAAAGAGTCTCATATAAACATTCAAAGTCCTTTTAATATACTAGTCATAATCGTAAAATACGTAAAAATATATTGTTAAAAACATTGATTGAAAATTTTGTTAAAACATTTATAATAAAATTGTTTAAAATTTTGAAACATTTTAATACTATCTATTAACTTTAAAACTTTGATCAGCCATGCGGTGGCATGGAAATACAATTGAATCAAAGAATCATAACAAAAGTCAACAGAACCTAGAAGCATACAGAGCAAAACAATCGAGACAACCATAGAACAAATATATTATGGAATTTAGAAAAAGAAGGAAACAATAAATTAGGCGCTAAATTTTGAAAAATAATTATAAGCTAGATTCACTAACGTCATTAATAGATAAATTATTTTTATTAATACTTAACAAATTTGTGAACATCATACTTAAGTTATCAATGTCAGAACGTCTATTCATACTGTTCTCACATTGAAAGATGCTGCACATCTCAAGGAAATTTCTTTTAAAAACATTATTTTCTGAAAATTTTATACTAACTTCGTTAAAATCAATATCATGTTTACAACTATTTTTATGGTTTGACATCATACAAGAATTCTTATTAAACCTAATGTCACTCTTATGTGAAACAGTTCTGTCTTTAAGACTCCTACCCGTTTGACCAATATACACTTTCTGGCAATCTTTAGAAGGAATAATATAAACCACATTAGATTTACGTAATAAAGGAACTTCATCCTTAAGATTAGAAAAACTATTTTTAATAATTAACTTGTTCGTAAAAGCTAGTCGAATGTCATTCATATCGGAGAAAATGTTTTTTAATTTCCAAGTTATAGACTCTATATATAGTAATAAAATGAAAAATTAGATGAAACTGAATTATGATTAACAACATTATCTCTATGGGGAGCACTGCCTGACCCACTATCAGGAAAATAATGTGAAGGAGATAGAACTTGTAAATCATTATCTCTATTAAAAAGAATTTTATTAACAAGCTTTCTTGGGTAACCACATTTGAAGAACAATTGAGAGAGTTATCTCAGGTTTTCCATCGTGACGAACGTTAGACCCTATTTTTCATCCCTAATAGTAAATTAATTTTTTGTTTGATGGGGTGGTAGGTACGATGCAAAATGCAAGAATCGTCCTGATGTCCCAGGATTTGTATACCACGATGTGTAAAGAATATTGTTCTAAGCTCTGAAAACTTTAGTATCGAGAACGGAACACTTTTGTTCTCGTCTTCTTCTTCCACAGTAAATTGGATGAAAGGGCTATAACTATTAAAAATTTGTAAAACCTGTTGTATGCTACCCATGCTCCTACTATCATCAACATATTTTTTAATATAAGGAATTTCAAAATTTAAACGATTAGCAAGTAGGTCATCCATCACATACTGAGCTAATATGGGTGAGATAGGGCTGCCCATAGGCATACCCAAAATTTGTTTATAAATTTCATTATTAAACGAAAACACTGTAGAATTGCCACTTTTCCGTTGGACTCGCGTCCTGAAGATGTTGTGGCAGAAACGTCGGCTAGCACACAGTCGGAGCTGGTCGTGCGCTATTTAGAACTATAAAGTTCAGGGCGCCAGTAACCTATCAAATATCTACGTTTCTCAAGTCACTCAAAATCCGGTTACAAAATTTTAAGTTTAAAAACTTACTCGGACGGTTATGCCAAAACTGGAAAAAAACACAACTATTAAAATATTCAAAAATATAAATTTAATAACACGTTTGTAGCATCAGAATTGGATCTTAGTTTCAACAATGAAAATTATAGAAACCATAAATATACTTGTGTGAAGATTCAACTAAATAACAATAATTATAAGTATACCTAAACTTAACCGCTCGTGATCACGGGTGGCGCACAATAAAAAGATAATTATGAATTTTATAAATAGGTGATAATAATTTCTATAATTTACATATATAAAAAACAGTTGTAAAAAATCATACAAGACAAAACTATATGTTCATACACACACACACATACAGGGTGTTTCAGTTCGAGTGAATCAAACTTTAACAACAAATAGAACGCAAGGGTCTAAGTCTCACAATTTTCACTGTACAGGGCCGTATTGGTCGGTTGTTAAAATCATATTCTTTATGAAATCTCTGGTATGCTTGTAACAAATAGATTAAAATTTGATGTGATGTTAACCTTTACACATGTGCATAATTTACTATAAAATTTAAAAATTTTTGTAAGTCAGTGGCGTAGGAATGAATAGTACAGTACGATTTTTTTACCCCAACTTCTACGCCAATACACTAATAATCATTTGAAATTCATTTTTAGATTTCGTGGACAATTCTATATAAAATTCTACATTGAAAATCGGTATAATGTATCGTTTTACCGAAAATCTCAGTTAAATGGGAAACCGTTCTTCTGATAAGAAAGACCAACTAACTAATATTTCAAATCTTTAAAATACAATTTCCTGATAACAGATAAGTCTATTATTGCTTAGTTGTTTTTTCATGGCAATCGTTGTGTACGGATACTGTACTCTTCCTTGAGATGTGCAGCATCTTTCAATGTGAGAACACTATGAATAGACGTTCTGACATTGATAACTTAAGTATCATGTTCACATATTTGTTAAGTATTAATAATAATAATTCATCTATTAATGACGTTAGTGAACCTAGCTTATAGAAATTATTTTCCAAAATTTAGCGCTAAATTTCACTTTTTCCTTATTTCTAAAATTTACTTGGTCCATGGTTGTCTCAATTATTTTGTTCTGTTTACTTTTTGTTTCGGTAAAGTTTGGTTATGATTCCTTGGTTCAATTATAATTCCATGCTGCCACATGGCTGAGCAAAGTTTTTAAGGTTATATAGTTTTAAAATGTAATTGTAAAGCAATAGCTCAAAATTTTAAANTCTGGGAGCGCTATCGCCGTAAGGATCGATGTCTGAAGACTCCTATAGAGGCTTTTTCATTCTGCCCGGCCGACGGCGATTGATTTCACAACCGTGGCGGGTTTTTGGTTTGAATTGGAAAGGTAGGTGAATATGATTGTTTCGCCTCCTTTTCAATTCAGCGGTCTCCGGCATATCCATAGGTACAAGATGATGACTTCTATGAATATACGGGGTGTTCTGAAATCCTGAAGCTCGCTCGAAGGGTGGAATACGACAGTTAGTAAAGCTCCGCGAGTTTTTTGTAATAAGTTGAACAAGTTTAGTAACGTTCATTTTCATACCTAGTACTCTTTTTTCTACGGTCTGGTAGTTTGAATTTGTTGTTTCCTGGATAATCGTTGCAGAGATTATTCCAGAGAATCACTATTACTTATTGTTGTTAGATTAATAGGTGTTAATTTCAGTGTCATTTTTCTCTTCTAGAAAAATATTATTTGTACCTTGTAATATATTTTGTACCTTTTTCATAAACTTGTTTTTCTGAAGAAAACCTTCACGAGTTTTTAATAATAATAATAAAAAAATGTTTAAAAATCGAAAATAAATTTTCGAAAAAAGATTTTTCAAAATAATTTTTTTTTAACTTAAAATTTACTTTTCGCACATTCAGAAATATATTTTTTTGTCAAACTTAGTTTTTTCCAAAGAACTTTTTGATACCTTTTTGAATTTTTTTTTATAAAAAATTTTAAATTCAAAAGGGAACTCGGTCCTTTATTTTTTTGAGAAAAATATTTTTTCACAAATTATTTTTGCAACACCTTCAGGATCAGAAAGGATCCACAGTCAACTCTTATATACATACCTGACCTAGATTTAAGAGGAATCCGGTTAGGGAATTAAAGTTTGTAGATTCACTTTAAAATTTACTGGCGCCTGAGATAAACATTAGTTTTTTTTTAAATTTTAATTTTTTCATTTTTGAATCATCTCCCACTTTCCTCGAATTTTCTAAATTTTGATATTGCTCGGGCATTACTTTCATTTCTTCGAACCTATCTCAGTGGAGATAGACCCCAACACCTACGAACCTCACGACCCGCTCTAACTGTATCGGCGTTTATGTTAAGGTCACCGCACTAGCGAAAGCTCAAACTACTTAGTCCGAGCCCAAGTTAGTGTAAATAAAGAACATTACGTTGACACTAACGCCGTTTTGACTATATCCAAGCAACAGACCAATCGCATCGCGAGAACGCTGAATGTGACTGGAGGCTGGCACGTAGCCTACAGCGGCAATGTCTATTTAAGCGCGCGCCGCAAAGCCAGAGAAATCAGCTGAGCTAGTTCCAAGCGAGCAGCCGAACTGTGCGGACGTAGTTTGTGCAGTGCAGCAGTGAGTGTCAGTGCGAGGAACAGTGAAGTGGAAGCCCCACAAAACTTGTCTTTTACAACGCCCTCAAGGGACAACAGACCCCAAAAGGGGTAAAGCGAGGTAAGCCAGGGACCTCGTCGGGTTCCGAGGAGGAGCCCTGCAAGGCTAAAAAGAAGCCAGCAAAAGAGAAAGAAGCACCTGTCGCTGAACAGGCGAAGGTCCCCGAACAGGCGAAGGTCCCAGCGACATCAGAGCGTGCGGCCCCTGCTGAAAAAGCCGAGAGGATACCGCCTGTCATCCTTCGCAAGAAGGAGCAGTGGACTGAGGTCAGCAAGAGTCTGACCAACAGAAAAATAAATTACACCAGGGCCAGGTTAACGGGTGAAGGCATCGCCATTCACCCGCAAACGCCTGACGATTATCGACGCCTCACGCGTGTCCTCGCCGATGAAGGGAAGGAATTTCACACCTTCTCTCTCCCAAGCGAGCGGCTGCTGAGAGCCGTGATCAGAGGGCTACCAGACGGAATTTCCAACCAGGAAATTCGGTCTGATCTCGAAGTACAGGGCTTCAAAATAACATCTGTTTTCAGAATGAAGTGCCGTAGGAACAAGGCCCCCATGCCTCTAGTACTTGTACAAGTCCCCCAGGAGCAAGAGAACCTGCTCAAGGTGACAAGATGCTGCCACCTAGTCGTTAGGGTGGAACCGCAGAGGGCGAGAACCGAGCCGACGCAGTGCCATCGCTGCCAACGCTTCGGTCACGCGCAGAGCCGGTGCACCGCAGCTGTCAAGTGCGTGAAGTGCGGCGAGGGTCACCACTCGGCAGACTGCACCAAAAAACGTGAGACACCAGCAAGGTGCGCCAATTGCGGTGGCGAACATCCTGCCAGCTACCGCGGATGCCCAAGCTTCCCTAAAAAGACGACAGGGAAGCAGCAACAGCGCAAAGAAGACCCCCAAGCCGACAAACAACAGGCCAAGTCGGCACACCCCCCGAAGGTGACGGCGGCGAAAAGCTTCGCCGACGCCGCCAGGCCGAAGCAGGCCCCTGCCGCTGCACACAAGGGGGGCCCCAAAACCGACAGGGGTGCGGAACCCGCAAATGTGGCCAGCATGCTGGCACAGATGCGGGAGATGTACTCCGCGATGTCGGCTTTTTTCAGCAAAATGCCATCCCTATTACAAGAGTAAATGGACCCTCCGACTAGTGTGCAGTCCCTCAGAATTGCTTCCTGGAATGTCGACGGATTCCGGGGGCGAAAAATCGAACTCAAGGAGCTCTTGCCCCGTCTAGACGTGGACGTGATGGCGATACAAGAGACCAAAGTAGAGGACGCACACACTGTTAGGATTCCTGGCTACCTAGTGTATCGCAGGGACCGAAACAGACACGGAGGAGGCGTGGCCCTGCTCGTAAAAAGAGGTATAGATCACCATATGTTGCAGGTTCCTCAGCTAGAAAACATGGAAGCCGCCGCCGTATCGATTCGTACTCGCAGGTACGGAGACATCGCCGTGGTGACCTGTTATCAGCCCCCTCATCTCCCGCTCACCGATCACGATTTACGCGCGGTCCTGGAGACGTGGCCCCAAACCGTAGCCATCGGGGACTTTAACGCGAAATCGCCCGAATGGCACAGCACGACCACCACCACGCGTGGCAGGGTGCTTCTGCAATTCTTGCAGAACCACGAGGACGTTGCAGCGTATGGACCCGATGGACCGACGTACTACGGTGCAGTTGGAAGACCAGACGTGTTGGATATCGCTTTGCTCAGGGCAATACCGATGGACGCCGATCTGACGACGCACTACGAGGGGGCGACGAACCATGCCCCCATTCTCCTAACCTTAGGAGACGAGCGTCGCGGCGAGGACACCGTTGCCAAGCGGCGGACCGACTGGGGCCTATTCCGCGCAGAAATGCAACGAATATGCGCACCCATTCCGGTCATCCGCGACGCGGCGGACCTCGAGGCTGCCATCGCGAGCCTTGAGACGGATATCCACACCGCCTTGGAAGCCAGCACCACGGAGACGACGGAGAGAAGGATAGCGAACTATGCAGGTGAGTTACCTCTTATGTTGCAGGACCTAATCAGGGAAAGACGTGCGGCGAAAAGAAGAGCCACGAGGACAGCACACCCCCGGGATAAGCAGACGTTAAACCAGCTGAACCGGAGGGTAAAAGCGGCCCTAGAGGAGCACTACCAGGACTCGTGGCAACGACATCTGGAGTCACTAAACCCCGAAGACCGCAGCCTGTGGACGATGCAACGGGCGCTGAGGACCACCCGGAAGCCTATGCCTCCCATTCACGGAGAGAACGGGATCGTCTACACCAGGTATGAAAAGGCCGAGGCATTCGCCGACAGCCTTGAATTACAGTGTAGGGAAAACCTTCTCGACGACGAAGACGAGGACCACGCCGACGAGGTGGAACGACGCGTACGGCGCTACAGACGCCAACCCGACAGGGACGACATTAGGCCGGCGACACCCGAGGAGGTGAGGGACATCCTGCGGCGCCTCAACCCCCGCAAGGCACCCGGATGCGACCAGATCGGAAATCGAATACTCAGAAAGCTCCCCCACAAGGGAGTGATGGCGCTGCTCAACATCGTCAACGCCATCCTGAGACTGCGAAGATTCCCCGCTAGGTGGAAGAAAGCCGACGTCATCTTCTTCCCGAAACCAGGTAAGAATCTAACCTTTGCTGCCAGTTACAGGCCCATCAGTCTCCTGCCGATGATGAGCAAGGTAGCGGAGAGGATCATCCTGACCAGACTGCGTGAGAGCTCGGACGAATTGCGAGTCATCCCCGACGAACAATTCGCCTACCGCAGCGGACACTCAACGGAGCAACAGATACTCAGGTTAGTAGAACATCTGTCCGCAGGTTTCAACAACCGAGAATCCACCGCGGCAGTCTTCCTGGACGTCGCCAAGGCCTTCGACAGGGTCTGGCACGATGGGCTTCTGGCTAAGATGCTCGACTTTGGCTACCCTGTCGGACTGGTCAAACTGGTGGAGTCCTTCCTCAGAGGCAGGAAGCTGCGTGCGAAGGTGGAAGGGGCCCTATCCACCTATCGAGACGTCGAAGCAGGCGTCCCCCAAGGAGCCGTGCTATCACCGCACCTGTTCAACATCTATACATCCGACATGCCCAGGACAGAGCGCACTACCGTGTGCCTCTATGCCGATGACACCGCCATAACGGCCCGTTCCCTGAACCCCGATATGGCGAAGAGGTACCTCCAAAGAGCTGTAAGCCAACTAGAGGACTGGTGCAACAGGTGGAAGGTGGCGATCAACCCGGAGAAAAGCACAGGTATTATGTTTTCTCGTAGGTACCAAACGCGCCCCCAGGGACACGTGAAGTTCAACGGAGAAGACATCCAGTGGGCGACCACCGTCAAGTACCTAGGGGTAACCCTGGATCGCACGCTGACGTGGAAGCCGCACGTCGAAGCAGTGACGCGCAAAGCGAAGATGGTGAGGGCGAAGCTTTATCCGCTTCTGTGCAGGGACAGCCGTCTCTGCCTGCGGAATAAGCTAACCCTCATCAGAGCAGTACTGCAGCCACAGCTGACATACGCTGGAACCGCGTGGGGACACGCAGCGAAGACGCACCTAGCCCGGGTGCAAGCCGTCGAGAATATCGCCCTCCGTTGCGCGACGGGGGCCCCTTGGTTCGTCCGCAACAGCGACATTCGCCGGGATCTGGGATTCACCTCAGCCCTGGAAGCGATCAGAGAGCGCGCGAGAAAGCTTTTCGAGCGCGCCGAGATCCACAGCAACCCGCTGATCCGGAACGCGGTGGATTACCGACCCGAAGAGGCTGCCGGCAAACGCAAGCGGCCTAGACATCAACTCCTGGACGCAGGGTGAGTCGAAATTTTTCTGTTTCAGGACCGCCAGGACCAAGAGACGAAAACGACGACATACACACACACATTCCCCCCTACCTTCCTTATCCCACTCTCCCCTCCCGCGCTAACCTAAGGGCCACCTTAGCAAAGCGCTTCCTAAGCTGCAAAGCTGCACGACCACCCCCGGGGGTTTACACAGACGAGCCGGCGAAGAAAGAAGAGCGCCAGAAGAAAGGGCCCAGCCAGGACAGGAGGAGCCCCCCTGAGCCGATCGAATCCGGCCGCGTTGGCGGCCCGGAATGACGGGGAAAGGGCCTACCTCTACGAGGCGTCCGAGCCTACAGCGATGAAGTGGGTAAAGAGCGATAATCCCGCTCGACCCAGCTCCATCTGAGGTCATTTTTCCTGTCAAGGATATTGGCGCGCCAGAGAAATCAGTCCCAGTTTTACCTTAGTCAGTGTAACTACAGTCGTCGCGCAATTAACCCGTCTTAATTACCACAGTTATTAGTATTTTGCAAAATTTACCTATACTTTCCAACTCAGTTTACACAGTTTAAATTCATTCAACTTTCCAATTTACTTCGTAACAATTCATCGTAACTTAAAATATATCTACCGTTTCCGGATCCTTAAATCAAAGTGTATTGAACAACTGTAAGTCGCTCGCAACGACAATTATAATCAATAAAAACCTTCTACGTATGAACTAATATCACAAATTACTTCGCTTAACAAATACAAGGCAACGCTTCGACGTTATTTTAAAAAGAATTCATAATACAACAGTTCACTATAGAACTTATATCAAGATACCATTCCGAGACCTTCTCCGACGATAACTTCCGACACCAGGAAGTCAAACTACCTAAATTGTTACCAAGTACGCTCGACGTAGAGTCCTTTTCCAATACTACGATTCGAAACTGGATATTGATAAATAAATATATACATTGTCTTTTACTCTCACTACGTTCTTACCTTACTCGATCCCTATAATAAGTGAGTGCTTCGATATATCAAGAGGATTCCCAGGAGGAAAGCAACACCAGATCAGCCTACGCAGATAGCAGCCATCTGAGACTACAAAGAGTAAGTGCCAGTGTTTTTTGCTTACATTATAGTCGCCTCCACGGTTGCAGCCGAAGTACCGTCGCCAGGGAATTTTTTTTATATGTTATTTCTTTCAGCATTACAACTGATAGTATATTTCTTGCGACCCCATGACGATGTTGCCAGCCGATCTTACCGTTTATTTGATTATAAATAATTAAATCTATAAATATTATTTTAAAAATTTTCATCGAACTTTCCAAGTTTAAAGTAGTACATTATATAAATCGTAGTTCATCTTTAATATTGTGCGGGTCAGTGTCTAGCGACCTTCCCTGGAATGCGGCTACCTAGATTTGCGAGGAGTTTCAAATAATTAGGAAGTCAAAGAAATAGTCATACGAGAATAGGAGCATACTTTGTTTTCCGTGTATATTGCGGAATGGCGCCCGTTTTATAATAAAATTAGTTAGTTTACGTTTTATATTTTTAAATATTTATAGCACACGTCGTTTGCAAGAACTTACGGAAAAGGT
This sequence comes from Anoplophora glabripennis, assembly GCF_000390285.2. NCBI lineage: Eukaryota > Metazoa > Arthropoda > Insecta > Coleoptera > Cerambycidae > Anoplophora > Anoplophora glabripennis. The sequence goes on from NW_019417571.1 coordinate 29,343, forward strand.
ACCCATTTTCTTCTCTGCAAACTCGCTTAGTTTCGGAATTTACTTATTTAAATTTGTGTATTTTAGTTAGGTATTCTTATTATTAACCCGTAGCTCTGTCTTCTATCCAAAATTTTAACTTTTTTATATATTTTTTGAGCTAGCCGTGGTAAGACGAGTGACAACCAGCGCTTTTATAAGGGGGAGAATATTTATACGACTCGCATCGACAAATCAGAAGCGAGAACGCCTTTTCGGGGTACTACGCGTTATTTTTCGAAAATTTGATTATATAACAGTAAAAAACTCCTGCGTAGTTTCTATTTTACACAGGCCCTTACGGGGATAAAATTGTATAAAAGGGGATGAAAATAAGGGAAAAATATCAGTTGTAGTTCAGTTGATCACCAGTTACTACTGTGTTCAGTTCTTAGTGAATCGCGAATAGTATTTTTGAGTTTGAGTTTTGAGTTGTTGTGGTGTTATATAGGTAAAACCTATCTTAATATTACCAAGGGTTCTCTTTTATTGGTTCATATAAAACCCAAAAATTATTTTTTCAAAATTATCTACATTTTTTAACAAAAGTACTTGTTAAACGTGGCTCGTTCTCTAACAGAACAAAATTTGATATAAAAAGTACTCTTTTTTCCACTGGCTAGCTTAATATTTGTTAGACTGTGCTGTATATCGTATATTTAGTGTATTTTATATCGTGATATAGTAGTAGAGTTGAAAATAGTAAATTTAGCGATAGAAACTAGTTAAAATTTTGATTTTAGATCGACGTTAGCAATATTAGAAGCTTAGTGTATTTGTTGTTTATAACTTGTTTTTTGGTAAAAATATGAATTATCTTACTCACCGAGAACGTGTAGTATTTCACTGTGCAAGATTGTTCTTTTTGAAAACCAATAAATAGTATTTTTCGTTGTTTATTGCCAGTTTTGATGACACAACCTACAGGACGTTAGCCTGACCGTTACCAAACCAAAATTAATTATTTTCTAGTGATAGCTAGCCCGAACAAAAAGTGCTGAGGAAAGTTTGTAAATTCTTTTTTTCCAAATTTACTGGCGCCTAACGAACACTTACCTAAAAAAACCTCCTCGAGACGCTTCTCCAGCGGGAAAAGCACCCAACATCTACGAATCGCACGACCCTGTTAAAAAATCTGTCCGTCTTGTTCTAGAAATCCGGAACGCGACCGCCACCCGCGATTCCAAACAAAAGACAAGAGAGCGTCGTTGATAATATGTAGATTTTGAAAATAAATGTTTGTCAGGCGCCAGTAAATTTTTTTCTTTTGAAGAAAATTTACAAACTAATTTTACTGAAAAACTCTTTGTTCAGGCTAGTTTTCACTTCTAAAAATATCTCTAATCGGTTTTGTGGACTATTAGGTACTTTTTCTATGTTTTAACTAAAACGAACACTAAAAAGCAATAATTTTTATTATTTAATCAAAATCCACTTTCACCCAGGGAACCAACATATATCTAGGTGAGTAGGATAGTTAGGATTTTTTATTTATGCAGTAAATAAATAATAACTACTGTTAGATTAATAAAAAGGTCGGGGTGCTAGAAATAAGTTGACTCCTTTATTTTCTAAACTTATAATAGACACACACATGGCACGTATGTTAGGTATATAGACGCACTAAACGCTTTTTCGCTTGCCGGCCTCCTAGCGGTGGTTTTTGCAGGCGAGGCTGGCACAGGCGACAGGGTCGGCATTAGATGATTTGCTACACTCCCTCTAAGGTTCTGAACTCGACCCGAGGAAGAACCAGAAGCATGTTCTTTGTATTTCTTCGGTGGTCGCCCTCTCCGTCGGATAGCAACGACGTGCTCTTCAGGAGGATTACCTTGGACAGGAGTTAAAACCCAACTATGATAAATTCCCAAGGGAGTAAAAGGGTCAGCTGGATTCGCCACTTGGTAACTAATTGGCGAAACGATGCGGATTACTTTATAGGGCCCATTTCGCTTTGGGTGAAATTTGGAGGTAACTCCTTTATCCGTTTTACTTAGGGTATGGGTGGTTACCCAAACTCGGTCACCAAGAGCATAAGGCGCGACATCTCGTTTATGAGTGTCTGAATAAGTTTTCTGGCGATCTTGTTGTTTTTCATTCATCGACCGGGCGTCGATGTCGTTGGATAGGTACTGTGTTGAGAAACCGGACAGTAACAGCTACCCTTTCGGGAGAGACATCCAAGTGTAAGGTAAGCCGGGGCTGCCCCCAGGGAGGCCTACCGTCTCCCTTGTTATGGGGATTAGTGGTGGATGGAGCACTGGAGGGCCTTAATCAAAAGGGATTTTATACACAAGGCTATGCGGACGACTTAGTCGTTCTCATAGTCGGGAAACATAATATTATCGTTTCAGAACTCATGAAAGAGACTTTGAAATGGATACATGACTGGTGTAAGGGGCAGGCACTGTCAGTAAACCCTGACAAAACGGTCGTAGTACCCTTCACCAGGAGAAGGAATTTAACTGGACCCTCTGAACCTATAATAGGGGAGAGGAATATTAGATTTTCCAGGGAACTAAAATATTTAGAAGTGATACTGGATAATAAGCTTACCTGGAATGCGCACTTGGAAAAAGTGGTGAGTAAGGCGAAGCAGACATTGTGCGTATGCCTTATTGGGAGCACCTGGAGACTGAAACCAAAGATGTCATACTGGTTGAGCCTAGGGACATCGATAGTAAGACCTAGGATTATCTACGGCGCTGTGGTATGGTGGCAAAAAACACAACAGACCACAGCGAGGGAAAAACTGAATAGAGATTGGCCTGTTTAGGTATAACGGGGGCGATGGCATCGACCCCGACAGCTGCACTAGAAGTCATGCTAAATCTACCACCGCTATATATAGTGGTGGAAAGAGAAGCGCGTCTAACATCATATCGACACAGGAATAACAACGACTGGAGGGGTAGTTCCCATTCCAGGATCATAGACACATCTATGTCGGAACCAACTTTTGGGATAGTATCTGACAAGATGGTTCCAAGGTTTCACTTCCACAAGCCATTTGAGACTCGAACAGAGGATCAAAGCAAATGGGAGGAAAGGTTTAATACCCTGGAAAGGTGGAGCCTAGTATGTTTACAGATGACAAAATGACCAGAGGGACGGTTGCAGGAATATATGGACTCGGACCCAGATGGAGTGCAAGCTACACTCTGGGGGAGTTCCCTACCGTATTCCAAGCAGAAATTTTCGCGATAATGGCGTGTCTGGCAGATAATGTACGTAGAGGTTATAAACGTAAACTCATATATATATTTTCTGATAGTCAAGCTGCAATTAAAGCTTTAGGCGTACACAAGATAAGTTCAAAACTGGTGTGGGATTGTTTACAAATGCTGACTGAACTGGCCACCAACAATACAGTCAGACTATGTTGGGTGCCAGGGCATAAAGGCATTTGTGGAAATGAGAAAGCGTATGAACTTGCTAGGAAGGAATCCGAGACAGAGTTCATTGGCCCGGAGCCCTTCTGTGGCACATCTCCCAGTGCGGTCAGGCGGGCTCTGGGCAAATGGACTGAGACAGAACACAGGAAATACTGGACTCTAAGGCCAGGACATAGCCATTCTAAGGAGCTCATGGAGTATCCTTCGAAGGAAAGAGCGAATGATTTACTGAGTTTGAACAGAATCCGGCTCAGGAGAGTGACAGGACTCATAACGGGACACAAATCTACTTGCTGAATAGGACTAGTAGTGGGACGCACAATAGGCCTAATTAGGCCGCAGTGCTATGGGACTTATTAGGACCAACCACTAGAAGAATAAGAAGAAGAAGAAGAAGATAGTAACTGTAGGTTGTTAGTGATTGTAGTAATGAACTTTGGCGTTGACCTAGTGCGGTTGGTGAAACGTGCAACTACAGGAGACGTTGCGTGTCGGAAAATTAATAATATTTAAATACAGGGTGTTTGAGCAGAACCTGTCGCGAATCTTACCATATCATCAGATCCTAAAGAATTCGCAATATATGTATACTTACCAGTCAGTATCTGATGAATGTGGTGTATCCTTTCCGACAACGTTGTCCAGTAGTGTATTCACCTTCAGTGGTATGGGTGACTGAGAACCTGAAAGACAAGAAAGATCATTTTTACTAGACTAATATTCTCAGTGTGCAATCCTAATAATAGTCAACTCCGTGTGTGTTCGTTCGTTCGTTCCGCCGGTCGGATGTGTGTTTGGCTCGCTGCTTCCGATGTTCCTTATTTTATTCTTTCAGTACTTATCTGAATAATTTTGTTTTCACTGTTTCATAGCACAAGTAATACTGTATGCAGCCGGCCGATTAGTGGCCTTGTTGCACCTATTTTTCTTAAGGTCACTCGAATTTGGTCAGTGCCAGTGGCGTATCTTGGATATGTCTAATGTTACTTGCTGTTGTTGCAATTGTACTGTCGAGAGGCATCTCGCTGTACTCTGTTGTGTTTGTAAAAGACCATTCAAGGGTGTTTGCGCTGGTCTGAGTTCATCTGAAGTTAGGAAAATAAATGAGAAGAAGAGGGGCCTAAACTGGAATTGCTCTAACTGCAGTGCTCTGGGACAGGATATTAGCGATTTGAAAGCTGTTATTTTAAATCTACAGGCAGAACTTCGTGATCTCAAAGCGAACTCGCAGAACAATACACCACCATGTGACTTTGAGGAGTTTATGCTAGAATTCGAGGAGAGGCAATCTAGGAAATCCAACATCATACTATTTGGAGTTCCCGAGCAGGATTCCCAACTAGACAAGGTTTCTAGACTTAATAACGAGAGAAATGATATTTCTAGAATAAGTACTCTGATTGATCCAACCTTGGTACTTGCAAATGAGTTTAAAGTTTTACGCTTGGGGAGATTTCATGCTTCAAATGTTAAACCTCGGCCCATCCGCCTCGATCTGGGGAAAGAAAAGTCGGTGCATGAGGTAATTCGTAAATTTAAAGCCGCTAAATCCATTAACAATGATCTACGCCAAATATCTATCTCTTTTGACCGTACACCTAAACAGTTAGATTACCTTAAGAAAACTAAGTCTGAATTGAGACAACGAGAGGAAAATAGCTAAAACAACTTAAAGATCAAGTTCGTTCATGGCATTCCGAAAATAATTTCTTCTTCTTTAAACTGAGACAATCCAACAGTGTTACGGACTTGAATTTTCGCTACCAGAATGTGCGTGGACTAAACACCAAATTAGGAATCTTTTACCCCAGTGCTAGTGTCACGTCATCTGACTTTGTATGCCTGACCGAAACTTGGCTTACTGACAGTGTTTCTAATGCAGAACTCTTCTCCGACGATTTTACAGTCTTCAGATGCGATAGAGACTTCCTAACAACTGGCTTATCTCGCGGCGGTGGTGTCTTAATCGCAAGTAGGGCCAATATACTTCAAGCTCCATCGATCTTTCCGAACTTAGATCAAATTTTCCTACTGTTGATATTGTTGGCATCAAGTGCTACTTTCAGCAGTGCAGCCTTTATATATTTGTTTTATATATCCCTCCAGATACTCTTGCTCATGTGTTTGAGATGTTCCTTGATCAATTTGAGCAATATGTTACTAACTATAATAATTATGTTATTGTGGGAGATTTTAATGTACCTGGTCTTATGGCATTAGTAGATGATCCCAAGAGCAGAAGTATGAAAAGCTTTATTGACTTCTTATCAGTTGTTCAACACAATTCAGTCACTAACTGTAATAATGCAATTCTCGATCTTGTCTTATCTGTAAAACGTAGCACCGTTGCTCGCGATCACGCTCCCCTTGTCTCTGAAGACTCTCATCATCCTGCACTTGTTTTTACAACACATGTAATAGCTGAACATCAGCAGAGATTTCCAATTAACTCACTCCATAAGTCATACAATTTCAAAAAAGCTAATTTTCGCGCTCTTTACGATGCTATAACTGTGGTAGACTGGTCATTTTTAGAAGCTTTTGAGGATGTCGACTTGGCTTGCGACGCCTTTTATATTAAGTTATATTCTCTTCTCGACACCCATGTGCCGCAGTACGTGCCTAAAAAACATAAATATCCCGTGTGGTATAGCCATGAGTTGAAACGATCTATTCAGCAAAAAGAGTATTTCTTTAGGCAGTATAAGAAACACGGTAATTTATTTTATCTTAATCAGTTTAAAGTTTTTAGAACTCTAGTTAAAACACTCGCCAGTCGTGACTATAAATCTTATCTGTCACACATAGAGACTAACATTAGAACAGAACCTAGACGGTTTTGGAGTTTTGTAAACGGCAAGGCGGGCTCTAGTAGAATTCCTAACACGATGCACAGTACCGACAACGTTCTTTTAAATGACCCCGGCGCCATTGTGGAATCCTTTAGAGATTATTTTGGGAGCGTTCTCAGTAAGCCCCTCTCGGGNTTCAGTGATAATGTTGTGTTGTTTTCATTATTTTACGCGTTTATCCGTCCCAAACTGGAATACTGTTCTCAGGCTTGGATTGTTTTTTATATTAACCAAGCCAGTTTAATTGATTCGGTGCAAAAAAAGTTTTTGAAATACCTCGCATTTCGCTCCGATGGCGTATATCCTGCTCGTGGATGCGATTATAAAATACTACTAACACGTTTCAAACTCGACTCGTTACAATACAGAAAGCACTTCCATAGTTTGAAATTTTTACATGCACTAGTAAACAATAAAGTAGACTGTCCCGAGATTCTAAGTCAATTGAATTTCTTAACAGTTAGGTCGGCTTGCCGCTCTCCACTTACTTTTTATACTTCTGCTTATAATACCAATGTGGGATTGAAGTCTCCTGTTTCTTTTATGTCACGCAATTATAACTTAATCTGTAACTCTTGTGATATATTCAACTGTAGCTTGCAACATCTGTACACAGCTTTTAGAAGTGTCAACAATTCATGATTGTTAACATAGGTAGTAGTTGCAGCTTTTCTTTTTCTTTCTTCTTATTTTCTTTTTCATTTGTTGTTACACTATCTTATCGGTATGTTTGTTGTATTTATTCTTTACATTTTGTTCTGTATGCTCACATGTTAAATAATATATTATATACTTTGTCCTGTAATTGGTGGTTCACTGTTGGACAAATAATTTAAATAAATAAATAAATAAATAAATAAATAAATAAATAAATAAACTCCTGAATCTACATAAAATAAAGTGCAAGGACAGTTGCGAGCGAATCGGGAGAGTGGCGATAGGCAGACAATAGACTTAACCGGTAAGTGAATAAATTGAGAGTTAAGATCCGTAGTAGAGAGTTAAGAATAGACAGTTAGCTAGCTTACGAACAATATACATAGTAAGGTAGAAGGAGGTAAATACTTATAAATTAGTAAAGGTTATGCATGAGAAGGAGTTAGGACGTGAAATTAGTAAGAGATAGAGACAATAGTGAATACACGACAGAGGGAATAAGTAGGGACATGTATGCAGGATGATACTGGTCACCCTTGTCTAAATTTAACTTTATAGACTATATATATCGGGCGTTTCACGTCAACGGCCACAGTGGGCTGCCCAGAATAAAAATGCATCAATATTGACGTTTAACGTATCAAAAGTTTCGTATTTAAAAACTCTATCGAATGCCGTCTGGTGATTTTAAAAACACATCATGGCGGTTCCAATATGACGTCTGCAATCATGGAAAAATCTGTTTAATGAGCAATACTGATAGATAAGAAACATAAAAATACTGTATTGTAGACTGAATCACCATATCTATACGTTTTTGGGGTTGCAGATTGCGAATTCAATATTCGTTAAACCCCATCTGGTCACTGTTCGTTCCTAACCTTAAAAATACTTAAAATCGTTGGAATAATACATTTCTACGATGAGTAACACAGTCTAACCACCACAATCTATGTTTTCGAAATCGCTGAAACCAATTCTGATATCAATATAACTTCTACTAGTCAGAGTTCGTGCCTAACCTCAAAAAAGTAGCGCAAATTGTTAAGATTACACTTTTCTACGTTTAGGAATGAAGTGTAACCATCATATCTTTATATTTTTAGGGTCACTGAATCTAATTCCTACATCCGTTTAATGAGCAATATTGATAGATAAGAAATATAAAAATACTGTATTGTAGACTGAATCACCATATCTATATGTTTTTGGGGTTGCTGATTTTGAATTCAATATTCGTTAAACCCCATCTGGTCAGTGTTCGTCCCTAACCTTAAAAATACTTAAAATCGTTGAAATAATACGTTTCTACGATGAGTAACACNGAATACACGACAGAGGGAATAAGTAGGGACATGTATGCAGGATGATACTGGTCACCCTTGTCTAAATTTAACTTTATAGACTATATATATCGGGCGTTTCACGTCAACGGCCACAGTGGGCTGCCCAGAATAAAAATGCATCAATATTGACGTTTAACGTATCAAAAGTTTCGTATTTAAAAACTCTATCGAATGCCGTCTGGTGATTTTAAAAACACATCATGGCGGTTCCAATATGACGTCTGCAATCATGGAAAAATCTGTTTAATGAGCAATACTGATAGATAAGAAACATAAAAATACTGTATTGTAGACTGAATCACCATATCTATACGTTTTTGGGGTTGCAGATTGCGAATTCAATATTCGTTAAACCCCATCTGGTCACTGTTCGTTCCTAACCTTAAAAATACTTAAAATCGTTGGAATAATACATTTCTACGATGAGTAACACAGTCTAACCACCACAATCTATGTTTTCGAAATCGCTGAAACCAATTCTGATATCAATATAACTTCTACTAGTCAGAGTTCGTGCCTAACCTCAAAAAAGTAGCGCAAATTGTTAAGATTACACTTTTCTACGTTTAGGAATGAAGTGTAACCATCATATCTTTATATTTTTAGGGTCACTGAATCTAATTCCTACATCCGTTTAATGAGCAATATTGATAGATAAGAAATATAAAAATACTGTATTGTAGACTGAATCACCATATCTATATGTTTTTGGGGTTGCTGATTTCGAATTCAATATTCGTTAAACCCCATCTGGTCAGTGTTCGTCCCTAACCTTAAAAATACTTAAAATCGTTGAAATAATACGTTTCTACGATGAGTAACACAGTCTAACCACCACAATTTATGTTTTCGGGATCGCTGAAACCAATTCTGATATCAATATAACTTCAACTAGTCAGAGTTCGTGGCCTAACCTCAAAAAAGTAGCGCAAATTGCTAAAATTGCACTTTTCTACGTTTAGGAATGAAGTGTAACAAACATATCTTTATTTTTGGGGTCACTGAATCAAATTCCTACATCCGTTTGAACCCAACTAGTCACTAGTCGTACCTAACCTAAAAAATATTCAAAATCACTAAAATGACACTTTTTCTGGTTGAGTTATCAAGTCTGATCACAATATCACCAAAATCACTTATAATCTATTACAGGTAAAGAAATTAAAGTTGATTATTATATCCGATTGATCTGTTATTTACAAAAGTTACCCCAAAGCCGTATCACTTCTCTAACCCTCTCGTGGTAGTTCCAATATGGCGCTTGAAGATACACATAAAAAACACAAAATATTGGATAGCATCCCTCAACGCTACTATCTTTCAAAAAGTCTCTGGGCGCTGACACTTTGATTAGGGTTTTGATCAAATCATTTTAATTGGATTATTATTCATCAGGTGTTCCTTCCGTAGTTGCCGTTGAGTGAGGAGTCTCGAGTGTGACTGTTGCTTTCTTTCTTTGTGAGTTGAGGTTCTTTCGTTGAGGGATTGGAATCCGCCGCTACCAGTTAGATTTTTCTTGTTCTGGTACCGTTGACGAATCCTTGCCGACTGCGCCAATTTTTAGATCACTCACATCACTTTTAACTTTTTAAAAAATTTTATTTTTCACTTAAATTATNTAAAATTTGTCAATTGTAAAAAAAAATTTTATATGTGTAATATATTTGTAAATTCGTATTAAAAGCTATATTTTTCATTTCATAGTAATATCAAAATAAGTAACAAAGTGAAACACACCCTGAGTAAGAAACTGAGCTAGATATTTATATTATTAAGACTAGATCTTAATTGGCGCCTGGGCATAACAAAAATTTGAAATCTAAATCTATAAAATTAAAAAATCAACAAACTATAACAAATTTGGCGCCCAACGTGGGGCACTGAAAAAATAAAGCTCTGCAAACTAAAACAAGGCAAAATAAAATAAAGCCATAGCAAAACAAAGCACTGTTTGTAATTTTCATCTTTTGCTTTTAAATCTTGTGCATCAATTTAACATACTAGTAGTGTAAACATATCGTTTTTTATACTAAAAATTTTATGGAATTGAGGTCGGGAAATATAAAGATGTTTTCTGAATCTGAGCCAGATATTTGTACTGAGGGGGAGAGAAATACCGACATGGACCATACGACAGAAACACAATCTCAGTCCGACACTGCATCTATCCCTACAATTACACATACACAGACCGACAGAATACAAGACGTTACACAGACAAGTACACAACAAGATATCATGGCAATGTTAGGCGGAATAGTGGGAAAGTTAGATAAAATGGAAGAGTCTAGCAAAGGGCTAGAAAAGAAAATAGATGACACAAATAAAAAAATAGAAGAGTCAAAAAAAGAAATGGTAGAGTCTAGCAAGGGACTAGAAAAGAAAATAGATGACACAAATGGAAAAATAGAAGAGTCTAGCAAGGGACTAGAGAAGAAAATAGATGAAGTTCATCAAGAATTCAAGAGAGACATGGAGAAGATGAGAATGGAAATGAGAGAAGAGGCAAAGGTGATGGAAACAACATTAAAAGAGGAAATTAGTCAAACAAGTAAGAACTTAGACAAGAAAATTGAAGAAAACAGAATAACGTCAGAAAGGAAAATAAACAAAATAGATGAAGAAAGTAAGCAACTAAAAGAGGCATTTATTCAAGAAAAAGCACTAACACAACTAAAATGGCAAAATGAAGAAGAAAAGGACAGATTATGGGAGACAACTAAAAGAACAGGAAAGGAAGCTAGAAAAAAGGATAGAAAGGGAAACAAGAGGCATGGTTTGCAATAACAGGATTGACACAAATATAAACTGGACGACTGAATTAATATTTTATGGGGACGCAAGAATACACCCAGCAGTATTTATAAAAAGACTAAGGACATATCTCGAAATGTTACCATCTGACATAAATATGAAAAATTTAATTGGCAACATGATGAGAGGAGACGCTGACATATGGTACCAGTTAATAGAAGAAAAATATGAGACATTTGAAGAATTTGAAGAATTATTTCTGAAGAAATATTGGGGGGAATATCACCAGCAGAAAGTAAGAATGAGCCTATTCAATAGGAAGTATAATGAAAAATTTGGAAACTCAAGAGAAAGGTACTTGATGAGAAAAATATATAATGTGAAACACCTGGAACCGAAGTTCACAGAAGCGGAAATAGTGAAAATGTTAGCAAGACACTTTGATGAAGACATCTATAAGGTCATAATAACCCAGAGGATAACAACCATAGATGCCCTCATTGATTACGTCAGAAGTATTGATGAATACCTAACGGGATGGAGGAAAAATGATTATCAACAAGGAAACTATGCAAGGAATGGTAATGGAAATCAAGGAAGAAGACAACAAGCATATCGAAACAATAATGAAAGAAGAGATGGAGAAAATAGAGAAAACAGATATGGAAACAATCAAACGAATGGAAATTTTGGCAATCGTTTCAACAGGTTTGAAAGAAGACAGGACAACATAACGCAAGAGACACCAAACAGACGAACTAACACATACGCTAACACAGTTACCACACAATCTAATACACAAACAAGACCCAACGTACAAAATGACATTCACTCCATACAAACTGTAGCGGAAATACACTCGACAGAAAACAAAAATTTTCGACAAAGAGAAGTTTAAATACATCTTACCAGCATATGAGGGAATTCATTAATTTAGACAACTGCGATGAAAATGATATGAATATTGTACAAAATAATTTACCATTTATTGAATTAAAAATTGAAAATGAAAAATTTAAAGCTTTAATTGATACTGGGGCTGAGATTAGCTTAATACATGAAAAATTAATCAATAATCAATTAAGTACATTCAAAAACAATATTATTAAAGTTAAAAAGATAAAATTAATGAATGCAGCTGGAAAGAAATTGGCTGAAAGCACTCGTGTGATTAATATGGAATTTAAACTTCTCGAAAAAACAATACACTCGGAATTTTTGATTGTACAGAACATGGATTTTGACATAATATTAGGGGAAGACATGTTGACAAAATATGGGGCTAAGATAGATTTAGAGGACAAGACATTTGAAATACAAAATGAAAAAGTAAACATAATATTTACAAATTTTGAGAAAAACAATGAGTTAATAAATGCTACGTGCAGAATAAATAATAATAAATTTGACAAGGTAGAAAGTAGTGGTGAAAGCAACAATAAGTTAAATAAAAATGCATGCAAATTAAATAACAATACGTGTTTTGAAAATATAAAGTTTAATTGTAAAAAAAAATACAAATATCGTACAAAATTTAATAAAAAACAATATAAATTTAGTAAATCGTGAACCAAGATATGCAACTGGCAATACTCCTAAAATTAATTTAGATAAAATTAAAACAATTAAACATAAAATTCATCCAATCTCATTAAAGCATAGGCAAACTGTACAAAACGTGGTACAAACTATGTTTGAGGTAGAACCAGTTGATTCTGATAACTACAGAGACAACAATCCATTAATATCTGAAAAAAGACAAAAGCCGAAGGTGAAAATTAAAAATTAAATAAAGTTAACGTTAGGTAGTTTTAATAAGTTAAGTTTGTTATTGTATTTTGAAGTTAATGTTGTTAATATAGTTGTAAATTAATGAAAATTTCTTTGATAAAATTTTAATTAATTTAGGGGGGAAAATGTTATGATATAACGAGAACCAAGTACATGAAAATTACAAAATTAAAATGTTGAGAGATAAAACTCTAACAACAGGGATGTGTCACACGAGATAATTATGAAAGGAGAAATATAGTTTAGTACATAGTATGAGTTTTTATACACAAAAATGCAAAGATCGCTACCTGAGAATATCTATATGTCAAAATATAAGTTAAGATAGAAAATTTTCAATTAAAAACACTTAACAAAGGCTCGAAAATATACTAGAAAATTAAAATGTAGTACCCAATATAATTCTATAAAGATTTTAACCAGACAGAAGTACCGGTTTAGGGAAATTCAAATAAATAATATTTTGACAGCTGGACTTTTCGGAGAACAAATTAACGTTACACTTATAAATAGAAATATTGTATTCAAATAAGACTATAAGTAAAGTTTAGCATACCTTTCATTGATATTTATGAGTGGAATCAAAATTAAAGTTCTATATATGATTCTGATAGCGATTCTTGAAATGTCAAACTTTGATGTGATAGTATGTAAGAATTTATTGTATAAATGATATTTTTCATGTGTAAAAGGACTTGTATTGTGTTTATGAGACTTTCTGTACATCCAAGACTGTATTTGCATACAGATATTCATATCACATAGTGTAGAAAACATTACGGAATGTCAAAGAACGGTGTACCTGAAAAATTTCATTATTAGACGATTTGTATAACATAAAACTGTATAAAATAGTGAAAGTAATGTTAAAGAAGTGTTAAGAAACAAGACTAGTGGCATGTAATTAAGTTGAATAACATATTTTGCATAAATTTTGATAAAATAGCTAAAATCTGTAATAACCTCAAATGTCATCGTAATATAAAGAATTAGATATCAAAATTTTCAGAAAAATGTGTAGAAGTCAAATACATCAGTGTCATGTTGTATAGTACACGCATAAAGGCACTATTTTGAAGTAAAAATTTCATGAAATTCCAAATTTATATCTCCATGACAACCTAGTGTTTTGTTTTTCATTTATAAAAACTAGTGTACGGCTTCTAGGTAGCCAGTCTTCCATAATTCATCGAACAGTTCACGTCATTCATTCTCCTGAAAAAACAAAAGAAAGTTCAAAAAGTAAATAATTAAATAAGTTGTTACCTGGCATAAGTGAGGTTACAGAAGTTTGACAACCGTCAGAGGTTAAGAAAATTTCCACCAGTTCAAAATTCTCAATTGTACAAATATTCACTTAAGTTTATGTGATGAGAATTAGATATCATTGTTACAAAAAGTGTAAGAAATAAATTTTCAACAAGGCGTTTGTGAAGTGCTACGAAAAAGTGCTCCGATAACCTACCAGTGGAAAAAC
>NW_019417571.1:44528-62203 GCF_000390285.2 Anoplophora glabripennis
TTTTTAAAATTTTGACGTAAAATGGTTGTTGTTTAGGTATGTATTAACGAAATTATTTTCTTATTAAATTAATTGTAATTACAGAAAAAAATTCAAAATATTAAGTAAGTTATTGTTTGTTTTAGGTTTTAATTTTATTAATTATAACAATTTTAATAATAAAAGCCTTTTGAAAGAGTTCCTGATCAGGAACGAAACGTGAAGAAAGAAATCGCTGCTGTTTTTTATCTTTTTTTTTAACTGACTATCACACCAGAACCCAATTCCCAAGAAAATAAATATATTTTAATATTAAACAAAAGGTTCAAGAAAATTTCCACTTTATATATATATATATTGAAATGACACGGTTAATCTTGACGATTAAGTTAGAGACCAAAAAAATATATATTAGGGATGTCGTCAAATGGTGGTTGAAAGAAAACTCTTTTTTTAACTTAAACCAAGCTTTCGATAATTATTTATTATCTTTCTCAAGGTTAAAATGGTTCAGTTGACAGAGTTACATCATAAAACTTAAACGAATATAAAATTTTTATTTTCATTGTTCTGAACAGTTGTCTAGTCTCGACTGAATCGATAAATTTCCATATTGGTGGTGTAATATAATTTAGCATCGCTCAGACAAAATATTTTTATGCCGTACTTATTTGGCTTGGAAGGTATATATTGTCTAAAGCCACATCTCGATCTAGTTTCCACGTAGTCCTCTATTTTAGAATTGTCGGACTCGCCAAAATCTTCGTCTGTAATTTTATCAAGTTCTTCTTTGTCCGTAAAAGCCAAACGATTCAGTTCTTCGATATCCTCTGGATTATTTATATTATATATTCTTGCACTCATCTTTACACTTACTTGTTAAAACAACAAATACACATAAAATATTACTCGTTAGAAACACCAATACTACGAGGCAATTGCCGCCGATCGACTGTAACAAGAATGGGCGCATAGTATATAGCAGGTACATGTCCCAAGGCATGCCCAGTTTTACCTAATTAATAAAATTTCCAGTAAACTATTTAAAATATGTTACCTGACGATTATTGCTAATTAGAGAACTCTAGAATTAGTAGTTTTTAAGAAATTCCCATTAATATTAAGAATGTATCTGTCAGATGCATACGCGACTAATGGAGGGTTAATAAACTCCCAAATTTGTAGAGTAATTCATATATTTACAGCTCAAACTTTAAACGAAGTTTTCTCTAAAATGGTTCATTTTAGCGTCATGCAACAACAAGTCAGTTCATAAAACTAACCAAATGTTTCAAAATAACTGATCATATTCTAAAAATCTCGTTCAGTATATCCACTATATATAACACAAAAGTCAATTAGATTCGTGTGTATCTGACAATAAAACCTTGTACATTTGTATACGATTATCCAAGAAATAAATAAATTATCGTAAAAAAATGAAGTGAAAAAAACATTTTATCTGCTTGCATATAGTAAATAGACTATTAATGCATTGTTTTTAAGTTGCTGTAGACGAGAGGTAAGTGAGGTAACTTACCTCCCTAGGGAAAAAAGCGATTTCGAGTTATAAATGCATATTTTATGAAGAAATAAATAGAAATATTTGATGAACATTACCTACATTTTATTAATTATTATGAATGGATATTTATAGTAATTGTACAGTTATTACATTTAGTAATATTTATAAAATCTGAATAATTATTCCCTTCGCGTTTACTAATTGTCACATTTTTCTCAAAATGATTTGACCGCTCCATTTCAGTCACCGGAGGCTCAATATTATCTGACTAATCTATTAAAACAGCATGATGCGTACTACGTACTACTAGAACCTGGAGTTGAAGTGTCATTGTAAAGAATCTTGTTGCCTATTTAATTTTTCTTACTTAAAGCAACATAACTTTCCGCAGTTGTGGCTGATTTCCACCCACCATGTCTCTTGATTGCTAATACATCAACTCCTGTATTAGCCAGTAACGTTGCCGATGTTCTTCGGAATGAAAGGCCTGTATATGTTTCAGGATGTTCTAGTTTCAANCACATAAAATATTACTCGTTAGAAACACCAATACTACGAGGCAATTGCCGCCGATCGACTGTAACAAGAATGGGCGCATAGTATATAGCAGGTACATGTCCCAAGGCATGCCCAGTTTTACCTAATTAATAAAATTTCCGATAAATTATTTAAAATATGTTACCTGACGATTATTGCTAATTAGAGAACTCTAGAATTAGTAGTTTTTAAGAAATTCCCATTAATATTAAGAATGTATCTGTCAGATGCATACGCGACTAATGGAGGGTTAATAAACTCCCAAATTTGTAGAGTAATTCATATATTTACAGCTCAAACTTTAAACGAAGTTTTCTCTAAAATGGTTCATTTTAGCGTCATGCAACAACAAGTCAGTTCATAAAACTAACCAAATGTTTCAAAATAACTGATCATATTCTAAAAATCTCGTTCAGTATATCCACTATATATAACACAAAAGTCAATTAGATTCGTGTGTATCTGACAATAAAACCTTGTACATTTGTATACGATTATCCAAGAAATAAATAAATTATCGTAAAAAAATGAAGTGAAAAAAACATTTTATCTGCTTGCATATAGTAAATAGACTATTAATGCATTGTTTTTAAGTTGCTGTAGACGAGAGGTAAGTGAGGTAACTTACCTCCCTAGGGAAAAAAGCGATTTCGAGTTATAAATGCATATTTTATGAAGAAATAAATAGAAATATTTGATGAACATTACCTACATTTTATTAATTATTATGAATGGATATTTATAGTAATTGTACAGTTATTACATTTAGTAATATTTATAAAATCTGAATAATTATTCCCTTCGCGTTTACTAATTGTCACATTTTTCTCAAAATGATTTGACCGCTCCATTTCAGTCACCGGAGGCTCAATATTATCTGACTAATCTATTAAAACAGCATGATGCGTACTACGTACTACTAGAACCTGGAGTTGAAGTGTCATTGTAAAGAATCTTGTTGCCTATTTAATTTTTCTTACTTAAAGCAACATAACTTTCCGCAGTTGTGGCTGATTTCCACCCACCATGTCTCTTGATTGCTAATACATCAACTCCTGTATTAGCCAGTAACGTTGCCGATGTTCTTTGGAATGAATGGCCTGTATGTGTTTCAGAATGTTCTAGTTTAAAAACTGTGTAATTTTATTAGGAATCATAGAAACGGTATACTTGCCGACTGGTTGGTTGTAACATCTACCAGCTTGATAGCGCATAAAAAAGCGTGAAATTTCAGTTTTAATTTCCAATCTAATACTGATATATTTTTTGAGAATTTCTAGGTGAGAAACAGAACCCAGACGAGAAGTAATTGTAAACGTACGTGACATACCATTTTTAGAAACTGGAATTGTAACTAGAATGTCATCGAAATTTTTGAAATTGACGTTGTCCGAAGAAAGTTTGCATAACTCATCAAACGGCATGCTCCTGCAATGCCTAAGACCGTCACTACCTTCATTAGCAAATATGTGTAATCGGGTGCCTGAACAAGAAAATCGTTGATTTGTTCTCTTATAAAAACGTTTGACATTTTACGTGTATAGCCGTCATTCTTACGTTTCAAAAATGCTCTCAGCTTGGGGTATTTTGATATATCCACGTTCTCCTCTATGAAAATAGTTGATTTAATCATTGAGTATTCACTCCGCAAACTCGCCGGTAACTTTAAAGTTCTTGACTTCTCCATTAAATATGTATAGCAGTGACATTTCAGAAGCACCAGTATTTTTGTTCTGGCACCATTCTTTGGAATTTATATATGCTCGTCCGTAGCGCACTTTTGATTTTTCGGGCAATAAAAAATAGTAGGCAGCATTTGCTGCACTTTCTATTTGAAATTCACTCAATTAGAAATAATAATTCAAAACCAGCAAAATTGCAACTTTTATGTGGTTTTGTTTATAAACACCTTGGAAACGACAAAATCCAAACAACCAAGGTGACTGCAAGATTTCGAATAATGTCAAAATGAATTAAGAAATGTCAAAAAATAAAACCTAATCTTTATTTCATGAACCATAAAGAACTGTGGAAGCATATAAAATGTTATACACCACGCAGCAGTTAAGTATAATTTCCAGTCTCGGACTCTACTGCCAACCCTCGCTCCCCTCGGGCGCAAAATCGTCCTCGACTGGTAAATAATACATACCTCCTTTATGGTGTAAATAACTATTCTCGGGCCTATAGCTTCTTAAGGAAGCAAGATAGTACTAAGGTAAATTGATTTAGTATGGCCCATTCTTTAATGAACACCCTTTATACAAAATTCAAATCTAAGATTTATGCGTAGCCGATACATTCATTTTGTTTGTACATAAGTATTTATGTAAAATCTCGAGACAGGTTAATTTTTAGTTCACCCTAGTTCTGCTTCACACTCAAACACTGAAAGTGACAGCTATTAGGTATTAATTTTGTCAAACAGTAATAAAAACGAGTGCACAGCCAACTTGCTAATTTCTATTTAGATAGTGAATAGTTGAATCTAAAAACTGATAAAAATTTTTTTAGACCGATATTATTAACTGCGAGGGGTAATAATTTTTTGTAATAAAATTGGTACAAAAAAGNATAATTCAAAACCAGCAAAATTGCAACTTTTATGTGGTTTTGTTTATAAACACCTTGGAAACGACAAAATCCAAACAACCAAGGTGACTGCAAGATTTCGAATAATGTCAAAATGAATTAAGAAATGTCAAAAAATAAAACCTAATCTTTATTTCATGAACCATAAAGAACTGTGGAAGCATATAAAATGTTATACACCACGCAGCAGTTAAGTATAATTTCCAGTCTCGGACTCTACTGCCAACCCTCGCTCCCCTCGGGCGCAAAATCGTCCTCGACTGGTAAATAATACATACCTCCTTTATGGTGTAAATAACTATTCTCGGGCCTATAGGTAAATTGATTTAGTATGGCCCATTCTTTAATGAACACCCTTTATACAAAATTCAAATCTAAGATTTATGCGTAGCTGATACATTCATTTTGTTTGTACATAAGTATTTATGTAAAATCTCGAGACAGGTTAATTTTTAGTTCACACTAGTTCTGCTTCACACTCAAACACTGAAAGTGACAGCTATTAGGTATTAATTTTGTCAAACAGTAACAAAAACGAGTGCACGGCCAACTTGCTAATTTCTATTTAGATAGTGAATAGTTGAATCTAAAAACTGATAAAAATTTTTTTAGACCGACATTATTAACTGCGAGGGGTAATAATTTTTTGTAATAAAATTGGTCCAAAAAAAAGCTGAGTGCATAATTTCTGCTTTTTTTCAAATAATTGAAACCGGATTACGCCCCGCAATAAATCGATTTTATTTTTTTTTACTCGAAAACGGTGCGTAATAAAAAAAGAGTCGAAATACCTTTTCTCTTCCAAATTGAAAAAGGAATTCAAACATAATTTTTTTCTCTAAAAATATCCAGAGATGTGTCTGTGCGCACGCCATTGATGAAACTGAAAACAATATTTTTATCGTAAAACATGTATTATTATTAACTGTCAAAGCCTGTAAAATTTCATTAAAATATTCAGAGCGGTTTCCGCAATATTTATAAATTTGCATTTTTTTATTAAAACTTTAACTCCCTGTAGATTGGAAACTAAGCGTTTTCGGAATATAGTATATTAAAGAAATATATCACAAATCACTTGTACTGCAAGGAATGCACTTACGAAGTTAGTTTTAGCCATTGAAAAACACATTTTTGCTAATAAATTTATATATTTAAAAATATTATAACATTTACTAGTCACAATATTCACATTTTGGTTATAACATTAAAAGAATCATAATGTAATAATAATGTGTAGGCCAACGGCGTGCGATGTAAGCGGTGGAAGCAATATTCATATGTTAATACTCTAAAAAATATTATAAAATTATAAATTTGTTCCAGTTACTGTAATTGGGATTAGAGGGCACAAATTTATAATTTTATAATATTTTTTAGANAAAAATTTGTTATTTGTACCTCGTTCGGTTTTCAAATTACAGCCAAATTTCATAATTTTTTTGGAAACTTTGATGGCCCATATCTCTTCAGGGATGAACATTTTACTAAGGCGATTTTTTGCAAATCGTGTTCTTTTGAAATGTAGATTCACTGGTATCATTTATGCTACTCCATTCAAAAACACCCTATATATATCCCGCGCATAATATTGCGGCCATACATGGAGCAAATTACATACATTATTGCGTCAACGACGATACGACGGCCGTATACCGGCCGCAATAATTCGCTCATTGTTTTTACCATGAAAACGATTTAATTTGCTGTTTTTCATATTAGCTAGATGTGGTTTTAATTTATTCAAATACATAGGTTTCTTTAAAATTGGTTAAACGGTTGACAAGAAATATACCAAAAACCACGGCCGCAATAAGGTCGGATTAGTTCAGCAATTTAGCTGTAGAGGCGCTGACATCATATACATCTTAATATATATATTCATATATAAGTCGGTTATTTTACTTTTCACGAATATTATTGAGGCCGAAAATTTGGCAACATCGAAAAGCTAATTTTGTGCGTTAAATTAGATTTAGTGCTGCAGTAGCTACAGTAAAAATGATTAATTTTCTTATTTTTAAATCCACATAGCGTCGTAATTAATAGAGCGACAAAAAAGTTTGACAATAATAGTTGTACACAAATATCTTCCCAGCCAGATGACAATTAGTTTTCTAATGTAATCCATACTGTTTGAATAAGGACAAGTTACCTTTTTTAAATAGGATGTGTAGTAAACTATGGCATCAATAAAATGGGCTGACTGAAAGCTTTCAAAAAATCATTTGAGAATGCAAAAGAATTTCGCAATCGAGTATCAACCAACATTTTTTGAAAACTGTATCTCATACTTCAAAAATTACTAAAAATATGAAGAGAAAATTTTCACATTTACAATGAATTTATTTGACATGTATGCCGTCTACAATTTACTGCATATATTTTAATATCAAATATTCTCAGTAACGATACCAATGCAACAAACAAGTTTTAGTAAACAATCTCTATCAACTGTAATTTCATTGATTTTTGTAGGCTGATGTAAAAGACTTTTTTGCACGATCAAGCTTTTTTAGTTCACTTACCATGTTTGTTTCTACGACAGTAGGATGCGCTTACTGGTTGCTAAGGCAAACAAAACGGTAAGTAATTCACTTACCGTTCTAGAACGGTAAGTGAATAACTGTCAAAATAGACATTTTCAACATCGCATTGATTTGGAATGAGTTTTCTAGAATTCAGTTTTAAATGTGGGTAATTGATATAAAAGAAAGATGTATTTTAAATCTATTTATTAATGTTGAAATTAAATGTAGGTACAGTTTGTACAATTGCTTACAGAAATTGGAGCAGTACATGTTTCTTCAATTTCTATTCTATTCTAGAACTGTCAATTTCGTCAATAAAGAAAGCCGTGACAACAATAAACATCAGTAGATTTCAAAAAACCTGCTTCGCAAATTTATTCAGAAACGTCATTTTTGACGTTACATAAAAAATTAAATACGTATATATAATTTCGTTTTCATTTATTACGATCGTGCAAAAAATAGTATAAGCATCACGAACGTTAAGAGTTATACCGTTCTCAGACAAAATTGGAGGCTTCTCTTCGCTCAGCCTCCAAACATTGTCTTCGAATGGTAAATTACCCTTACCGTTCTTAATGCTTAGAATTAGACTATTACGTTATGAAGACAAAAAACTGTTGTTTTGACACTTAACAAATATCATGTAAAAGTCAACTTTTAATGATAAATATCTTTTTTAAACATTGATGCATGATTTCTCTACTTTTAAAGATTTTTTAATTATTTCTAATTATGATATCCTGGGAATTACAGAAACTTGGTTACATAATGGCCTTGCAGATGATAAAGTACAAATTAACGATTATTCATTTGTGCGGCAAGATCGACCGGGGCATGCTGGGGGAGTTGGTTTATAAAGAACAGATTTAAATTTAGAGTAATTTTAAGTGAATATAGAGATTTCATTGAGCAGGTTTGGATAAAGTTAGATTTTTTTGGGAAAACTATTATTATTGGTACTATTTATAGAGCACCCAATACTGACTGCACACAATTTCTTAATTATTTAATTATTTTGAAGATATATTAACTAATTTTTATGCTCAGGAAGATCTAATATTGTGTTTTGGAGACTTTAATATTAATAAGTTTCAGTTAAATTCAAGAAATGCGTCTAATTTAATAAATATTACAAGAGTTTTCAATATGGAGCAGCTTATTTCAGAACCTACTCATAGATACTCGGATACTTCATTTTCCTTGATTGACTTAATTTTTTATAATTGTGATAATATTGCCGAGTCTGGTGTGAAAGACATTCATGTGTCGAACCATTTTTCAATATATTGTAATTTAATATTTAATCATTTGATACTTATAGTTAAAAGTATTACTTACAGGGCTTTGCGCAGAATTGATTTGGATTTATTTCAACGTGATTTGGAAAACTTACACCTACAGGAAATTTTTGATATAGTCGGTATTGATGATAAAGTTGAGTTTTTGACACCTGGAAGGTCACCTGCGGGGCTTGAATTAAGATTAAGTCAAATGAAATGACCTTGACTTGATTTCCAGGTGACTATAGGGCTAAGATATCCGCGAACTCAGGTTCAGTGACCTCAAAAGCATACATACTTACAGGTTAACATTCGTGAAAGGCCTTTTCTTTACTTTGACCTTGAAATGATCTTGGCTTGAGCTAAATTTGAACTTGTAGGGCTAAGCTATCCCCAAATTCAGTTACCCCCCAAAAAAACATATACGCACTGGTTGAAATTGAATACAAGCCTTTTCTTTAGTTTCATCTTGAAATGACCTTGAATTGACTTGAAGGTGACCTTTAGGGTTACGCTATCTCCAGATTCAGATTCTGTGAGCCCAAAAACCTATACACTCACTGGTCAAAATTCAATGTCTTTTCTTCAGTTTGACCTTGAAATGACCTTTACCTGACCTCCAGGTGATCTTAGATAGCTAAGCTATCCAAGAATTTAGATTCAGCGCTCCCAAAAGCATTGAACCTACTGGTCAAAATTCATTACATGCCTCAGTTTTTGAATCCATCAACTTGAAACTTCGTGAGGCTTACTCAGTCCTACAGCCAAAATCACACACTTCCCCCCCTCTATATCTCTGAAACTATCCATAGGATCACTTCTAGCCAAAACTAGCGGGACCCAATTTCCATTCATTTTGTGCGGGGTCCTTTAACAACTTGTGCCATCAGGGCCGAAAAAAGAGCGTACTTTACTTACAAATTTCAAAACTCTAATGCTAAAGATAAATGGGAATAACTGAAAAAGTAGAATAGCTGTGCCGATCCTACTCCACAACCCATGTATTTTCTTATGGAGATTCAGTCTGAAAACTTTTGACGAATTTTACCCCCTCTCCTTCACTTTTAGGCCACGACCAATCAGAGCGTAGCATTCAAATTGGCCACGTCTCTCGACCAATTAGATCGCGGCAAATTGGTGGTAAATTCAAAATTTCTAGATTTAAACGCATGCACAATAGAGATCCAACGCTAATAGACCATTACATATATTTTTTTGCACTATAAATATGGAGAAGAAATGCCGTTGGATGGAATATCAGTTATAAAGTAAAAAATGGCTATTATATTTGTTGCGTTTCAAAAATTGGGTTAAGATATTTATGAAACATCAATTTTTTTACAAAAGTTTAGCATGAAAACGGGGCATTGTCTTAGAATCACTGTCTGTTAAATTTTACTTAATTAACACCCTGTTTAACATTATCTTTTTAATTATTAGAAGAATTCTATGCTATTTAGGAAATGAGTTTAATAGAAACCGTTGTTATTATTATCTTAATACTGTCGTGTCAAGTTCATATTAAAGCCCATGTGACCAACGCTAACTACTTATTCTTTTAAATATTAAATTGTATTGAAAAAGCAAAAGTTCAGCCTAAGTCTGGGAGAGAACGTATTAAGGAACAAACCAACAGATATAAAAACCTTTTAAGAGTTGTCATGTCACTTCTTTAAGAACATCCTGTAGACTGCTGCTGCTGCTTCTGAAGTGGTCTGAAGAATGTAGGTACCTAGAGGAGAGGAATGGAATGAGAAAGAAAATCTCAGTATGTGTACACCGTTTATTAAGACTGCTTCTTAAATCTGTTAAAAATTCAGATTCAATAGGTACTAGTTTAATATTAGAGAGAGAGAGAGAGAGAGAGAGAGAGATAACAAATGGTATTGTTACCTTTATACATGTGTCATCACAAAGCACGACAACAGCCGGGGTTCATTCGCCAGAAATTGAGTGGGTATATGAAACAAATATCAAAAATTCAAACTCCGTTCAGGTCTCTTGAACGAAAAAACATGCGCATTAGCACAAGATATCTTATATTTCGCTAACGGTTTGAAATAAATATCTGTGTCACTGACGTAAAAGCATCATCCACGTATACAAAATCCGAGCAACAGACATGCGCATATTTGTACATCTACCGGATGTTTTTTTTAAGTAACACAACTCTTGTAACTTATGTTGTATGATTGAGAGAAAATGGGGGAATTGAATTGTTAGATTGTTACTGAATGGTAAATTCGATCCCTTCATATTAGTTATGGGATGGGAGTAAAGACCATTACATATATTTTTTTTATAAAAATACACTATAAATATGGAGAAAAAATGCCGTCGTATGGAATATCAGTTATAATGTAAAAAGTGGCTATTATATTTGTTACATAAAGTGTTAGGTAAAGGGTGAGATGTAGAATATTTTTTCATTGCTGATTTTTTCTCTTAAACATAATATAAGTAAAACCTTTAGATCACTATGCTTTAGACTAAAATTGAAGCAAAAATAATAATAATTCCAGATATTTAGTTTTTATTTCAACTTCAGATCTACATCTATGTCGTTCGTATGAGTAAAATGATAAAATAGAACAAGTTAAATCACTAATTTAATTAATGATGTAGTTGTGACGGATTTTGATTATTTTTCAAAAAGTTGTAGGAAAAGATAAAGTTATTGTACCGCTTTCTATATAAACGTTATTTGAACGAAAATAATTCGTTTACATAAGATTTGCCGTTTTACTACAAATTGATGGTTTTGTAAAAGTCGAAATGTTTGTTATGTTGTATATGTTACGTTGAGAATATTAATTTTCAAGTAATTTAATGATAATATACTATACATATAAGTAGATATATGAGGCGGGTTCTGGACCAGGAAGTGACGTGGCAAGTTCACCTGGGGTCAAGGTAACCCCAAGGTCATGTCAAGGTCACCTGGGGTCAAGGTCACCCCAAGGTCACCTGGGGTCAAGGTCACCTGAGGTCAAGGTCAACTAGGGTCAAGTTCACCTGGGGTCAAGGTCGCCACATAGTCAGTGTACATCGCTCCTTCAGCGGCTTCTTGTGGGCATTGTCGTTGTGCAAGAGATGAGTGGGTGTTGGCATGCAAGAAGTGTCATGGCGGCATGGAAGTATCGTCATACAAGAAGTGTCATGGCGGCATGGAAGTATCGTCATACAAGAAGTGTCATGGCGGCATGGAAGTGACGTCACATGGCCAGTTGGTGGTAAATTTAAAATTCAATCACAATAAGGGGAGGTCAATGACCTCCAAACAGCATTGCGTCATTCTTATCTGGTATTGCAGCATTCGAGATCAAGTTTCTACAAGTTCAGACCTGTTTTTTAGCATAAACTGTAACCTGATATATTATTTCCTTTAATACTGCCACGCTAGCATAAACTTTAACCTGATATATTATTTCCTTTAACAGCATTGCATCATTCTTATCTGGTATTGCATCATTCTTATCCGGTATTGCATCATTCTAGACCAAGGTCACGTTAAGGTCATTGACCTCTGGTCGTCTGGGGTCAAGGTCACGCCAAGGTCATGTCAAGGTCATGACCCCCTGGTCGTCTGGGGTCAAGGTAACGCCAAGGTCATGTCAAGGTCATGACCTCTGGTCGTCTGGGGTCAAGGTCACACCAAGGTCATGCCAAGGTCATGACCTCTGGCCGTCTGGGGTCAAGGTCACACCAAGGTCATGTCAAGGTCATGACATCTGGCCGTCTGGGGTCAAGGTCACACCAAGGTCATGTCAAGGTCATGGCCTCTGGTCGTCTGGGGTCAAGGTCGCGTCCAGGTCATGACGCCCCTGATCGCCTGGGGTCAAGGTCGCGTCAAGGTCATGTCAAGGTCATGACCCCCCCTGGCCGCCGGGGGTTAATGTCAAGCCAAGGTCATGTCAAGGTCATGACCCCCTGGTCGCCTGGGGCCAAGGTCCCGCCAAGGTCATGTCAAGGTCATGACCTCTGGCCGTCTGGGGTCAAGGTCACGCCAAGGTCAAGTCATGGTCATGACCTCTGGTCGTCTGGGGTCAAGGTCGCATCAAGGGCATGTCAAGGTCATGACCCCCTGGCCGTCTGGGGTCAAGGTCGCGCCAAGGTCATGCCAAGGTTATGACCCCCTGGTCGTCTGGGGTCAAGGCCACGCCAAGGTCATGTCCTCTGGTCGTCTGGGGTCAAGGTCACGCTAAGGTCAAGTCAAGGTCATGATCTCTGGTCGTCTGGGCTCAAGGTCACGCCAAGGTCGAGTCTAGGTCATGACCCCCTGGTCGTCTGGGGACAAGGTCACGTCAAGGTCATCGACCTCTGGTCGTCTGAGGTCAAGGTCACCTAGGGTCAAGGTCACCTCAATTTAAGACGTTCTCTACTAGTTCAGACCTGTTTCCTACAGGTTCAGACCTGTTTTCTACAGGTCCAGACTTGTTTTCTACTGGCTCAGACGTTTCCTACAGNAAAAAGGCCTGGTAATAAAGCAATATCACCTTAGTTAGTCGTTGCATCGCCATATACACCTTAATTCGTTGTCGCGTTGCCACACAACTCTGTGTCATATTAAAATAAGTAATTAAACTTAAAAATCAAAGTTCAAAGTAAAAACTCCCAGATTGTAAAAGATAGTGAAATAAACAAATTATTTGTAGTGAAAAATAAAGTTTTTTTAAAAAAAGTTAAAAGTGATCCAAGTGATCTAACATATATATATACATCCCGCTATCATTATTGCAACATTACATTCAGTATACCTTATTGCACATCGAGAACCGCTGTATATAGAATAAATTTTTACGTGAATACTGATTCAGCTCATTTTTTTCAGCCCCTGTATATAATTTACATATTTCTATCTTTAAAAATAATGTTAAAAATGTGTGTCCTTTTCGTTAGACGTGCTTTGTGAGATCCGTTCAGTTAGCTAACTTTGTGACAGCCATTGGCGCCTTTATTGCGGCCGGCTTGTATATTAATTTTTAATCCACACATATTATTGCAGCCAACAGTGTTGCCAAATATCTTATTTGAGGAAGACCATTACTTATTTAAAATTATGATAGTTTCTATAAGTGTAAGATTTGACTTTCGGAATTTTTTTTATATGCGTACAATTTCCTAGACGTAGAATTAGATTAATTAAATTATACATACGTGAGGATATTGTGCCAATTATCTGAAAATCTCATTTTTATTTCTTTAAAACAAATGTCGCTGTCAATTGGTATAAAATTATCTCATAGAATGTAATTTATAAAAAAACTGGTAAAATGAAATCGTCGCCACTTTAAGTACATAATTTAATAACAGTTTTTCGAAAAAATTGTTGCTGGTAGGTATAATTTCTGTATGAAATGATTTAATAGGTTACAATTTGTTGATAAAAATCTGAATTTGTTGTTATTTTAAAACAAGTTGATAGAAATTTTTAGACACCAAAAATCTTGGATACTGAAACTGTCGCCAACCCTTTTCAAAAAATTTGTTGCTGGTAAAATTTCGGTATTTTAAAACTTATAAACCATAAACTTAAAAAATACTCGTTAAGAGATATGCAGCTCCATAAAAATTGTAGTTTTTTTTCATCATTAATTTTTTTTAATAACATGTATAAGTTATCAAAAATAACAGTAAAACAAATAAATAAAATATTCATAAAATAAATAAATAAAACACACAGTATGTAAGGAAAATTTTCAATTAGTCGTATCTGGAAAAGTAAATTGACTGGTATTTTAAAAATTTGTGTACGAAGAATATTTTTCATATTATTATTATTACTTAATCTTAACCGAATCTTTAAACTCTATATTATCATCAGTCTATCCAATAAGCTAGCTCTAATATTGTTACCACAGAAAAGCAAGGCACCAGATTTTTTTGGGTTTATTTTTAACAAATGATTTTTAGACGCAGATGCAAAGTTACATAAACCATTATTAATCTTAAAGTTAGCATGGACTACTTCAGAGGGATTAAAAGAATAGTAAAGTTGTGTATCATCCGAATACATATGATATTTACAATAAACCAGCGATTTAATAACATTTAAGGTGTAGACAGAATACAGCAACGGCCCTAATATACTTCCTTGTGACACACCAGACAGCATGACAAGAGGTTGTGAAAACTTATCGAGTGATACTCGCTGCTTCCTTTCACAAAGAAATGAGGTTATTAGCGATGATGCGGGACTTGTAAAGCCTAAATAATGAAAAATTGAATTGAGTATATCGTGATTAAGAGTGTCAAACGCCTTACTATAATCCAACAAGACCATAGCTTCACTATTATCTTTTGACTAAAAAATATGATCTGTTAATTCAGAAAGAGCAGCTGAACAGCTATATCCACGCCTAAAACCAGATTGTTTTTCCGGAAGGATATTGTTGGCATTTAGAAATGCAGTAATTTGCATTTCCATAACTTTTTCAAGAATCTTACTCAATGCGGGTAAAATTGAGATCGATCGAAGGCTCTGTTGCATTGTTAACCGTAGGAAGAGGAATGGCCTTTGCACATCTCCAGGATTTAGGACAATAAGACTGATCTATACATGCATTTATGATATGCGTAATATAAGGTATAATATACGGGCAACATATAAGTGTTATAATTAAATTATCACACCCAAATGCTTTAGATTTCATATTTTTAATTATATGCATTATCAAATTATCAGTTATGGTGTCAAAACTAAACGAATTATCAACTATTATATTATTTTTTATAAAAATTTGTCAGTTCAACATCAGGCGCAACAGTATTGCATGATGATTCAATGAAATATTTATTTAACTTATCAACATCCCTTAAATTTTCAGGTATATTTATATCTTTTGCATATATTTAATCTTTTCAATTCATCCCATTTATTTTTAGCATTAGAGTTTTGAAATTTGTAAGGTATGCTCTTATTTTCGGCCCTGATGGCACAAGTTGTTAAATTTCTATACTGTTTATAAGAGGCCCAATCTTCAGGAGATCTGGATAGTCGATACTTTTTAAAGGCCTTATTACGTAAATTTTGCATTAACTTGATGTTACCAGTGAGCCACGGGCAATAAGTATTCTTGCGAGATTTAGTAACTTGCAAGGAAGCATGCTTGTCAAATAAGTTAATTATATTTGTAGTTAAAAACTCAACTTTATCATCAATACTGACTATATCAAAAATTTCCTGTAGATGTAAGTTTTCCAAATCACGTTGAAATAAATCCACATCAATTCTACGCAAAGCCCTGTAAGTAATACTTGGTAACTATAGGTTTCAAATGATTAAATATTAAATTACAATATGTTAAAAAATGATTCGACACATGAACGTCTTTCACACCATACTCAGCAATATTATCAGAATTATAAAAAATTAAGTCAATCAAGGAAAATGAAGTACCTATCCGAGTGAGTAGGTTCTGAAATAATCTGCTCCATATTGAAAACTCTTGTAATATTTATTAAATTAGACGCATTTCTTGAATTTAACTGAAACATATTAATATTAAAGTCTCCAAAACACAATATTAGATCTTCCTGAGCATAAAAATTAGCTAATATATCTTCAAAATAATTAAGAAATTGTGTGCAGTCAGTATTGGGTGTTCTATAAATAGTACCAATAATAATAGTTTTCCCAAAAAAATCTAACTTTATCCAAACATCCTCAATGAAATCTATATTCACTTAAAATCACCCTAAATTTAAATCCGTTCTTTATATATAAACCAACTCCCCCAGCATGCTCCGGTCGATCTTGCCGCACAAATGAATAATCGTTAATTTGTACTTTATCATCTGCAATGCCATTANCTCTTGTAACTTATATACGAGTTGTCTGATTGAGAGAAAACGGAAGAATTGAATTGTTGTTAGATTGTTACTGAATGGTAAATGCGACCCTTCACCTTAGTTATAGGAGTAAAGACCATTACATATATTTTTTTATAAAAATACACTATAAATATGGAGAAGAAATGCTCTCGGATGGAATATCTATACTATCTATACTAATATTATAAAGAGGAAAGATTTGTATTTTTGTATGTAAGTATGTTTGTTAAACTCAAAAACTACTGGACGGATTTCGATAATTCTTTCACCATTAGAATACTACATTATCCCGGAGTAACATAGGTTATATTTTTTATATCCCAAAATGTTTAAAATTAACACGAAAACGAAGCATTGTCTTAAAATCACTGTCTGTTAAATTTATTGTACATACTTAATTAACACTCTGTAAAACATTATCTATTTAATTACTAGAAGAATTCTATGCTATTTAGGAAATGAGTTTAATAGAAACCGTTGTTATTATTATCTTAATACTATCGTGTCAAGTTCATATTAAAGCCCATGCAACCAACGCTAATAGACCATTACATATATTTTTCTGCACTATAAATATGGAGAAGAAATGCCGTTGGATGGAATATCAGTTATAAAGTAAAAAATGGCTATTATATTTGTTCTGTCTTTGGGGTTTTAATAAACACCAACATATATTCGTAAAGGTTTATTATCACAAAGGTACGGTTTGTGTTACAGGACAACTGCCTAAGCACTTTAACTATCATTACGAGTATTAAGACATAAGCGAGCATAGCGTGTCTGTTACCCTCTATATATATTCATGTAGGCAATGTTGCCAACATAACACCCCCACACTTACAATATGAGTTACCCAACAAGTATACAATACAAATTATTCAACAAGGTGTATAATACAAGTTACTCAACCAAGTGTATACAACGTCAAAAAAGCTACAATACATCAATACAAAAGGTTCTGTAACCATCTCAGATTTCCCTACAACACATACATATCTCTATATACATCTTTATGTACAATGATTTATTTTTATCTCTAACCTTCGAGTTTCTCATATTCCTGGCCTGTAATAAAATCATGTAACCGGTTTGGTTGTTTTATAACTCTACTTGATTTTCTTACATCACTTGTAGTTTGGTCACAATTTACGAGTGGCGGAACCTGCATGTCCGCGACTAAAGGCAAGTTAACGAAATACTCAGAGTGGTCTTTGTTATTACAACGGTTGTACCTCTGCAAATTATTTTCATTATAAGAATTATCAATTACCCCAGTGTCTCGACGATCAGAACCGTTCTCGGTTGTTAAGTGTGTTTGTATCTGGTTAGCATGGCGCTTCCAGACTTTTCCCGTTGGGAGTTTGCATAGATATGTAGTCCGACCAATTCTTTCTT
>NW_019417572.1:0-62081 GCF_000390285.2 Anoplophora glabripennis
TATAATTAATTAAACTAAATTTTCAATGACGTTTAAAACGGAAAACTTATAATAATCCATGGTGCCAACACGGCTAACTTCATTCATTCTGTTGCTTCGCGTTCGGCGTTTAAGATACTTGCTACTTGTGATTTAATTTTTCTGTTTTAGTTTCCAAAATAATGCATTTAGTTTAAAATAAATATGGACTTACCACAACCACCACAGGGTAACTGTTCAATGTTATCAATATCAATGTATTGAGGTTAAATTTTTGTAGATATCGAGTTAAGAAATATAATTGACAAACTAGCACAATTTGTTGCTAGAAATGGGCCAGAATTTGAGCAAATGACTAAGAATAAACAGAAAGGCAATCCAAAGTTTCAATTTTTGTATGGCGGCGAATATTTTAACTATTATCAGTACAAAGTTACAACAGAACAAGCCAGTAAGTATTGTGTACGTACTGTGTACATAATAGTGGATCCAGTTTATTTAAACTTTTGTAGTATTTAAACAACAACAGTCTACTATTGTAAATGATCAAAGTAATAATTGGAATAATCTTCCACCAACACAAAATAATATGGAAATAGAGCAGTTAACGAAGCAGCAGGATGCTCTGAGAGAGCAAATAAAGCAGAGTGAACAAAACCTAACAGCACAACATACTGTACTTTTACAGCAGCAGCAGGCACAGGTAGAACAGGCTGTGGCAAAATGCGAGTCTGCTGATTTACAGAAAGAAGCAGAAAACTGTGGTATAGCACTTCCCGAAATTTATAATATATTGCAACCAATTATTGATAGCTGTACCAAAGACAGTATAAGCAATGGTAAATCATGGTTTCTTCAACATGCAACAACAAAACAAAAAGCTTATTGTATTGTCGAATGTTTATTATACAAGTATGTAATATTTGTTTAATACCATATTCCTTATATTAGTCTAATTTGTAATTTTAAAAGAAAAATAGTGTTAAAACTTTAAAGATACTAAAACATTTTTGAAACAGGGCAATGATTGCTTTAATTAGTGATTGTGAATATGTATTTTTTAAGATATTAATGCCTTTGGGATATTATGAAAGTAAAAGATCTAATAAAAATAACAATAAAAGTGTAATTTGTCAGACTTGAGATCCTTGAACGCAGTGCTCGTTGGATCCTAGCAGGCTACAAACGTCTTGATTTTCATTTGTGGGCAAGGTTTGCCTTATTTTGATTTATCTGATAGTGTAGCTTAGGCAAGTTCGGTATTAACATCTAGACGCTCCAGATGTGTTTTGTTCTTTTCTAATTGTAGGAGATGAAAAGACAAAGAGCTACATCTAGAGCCTCTAGATGTTAATACCGAACTTGCCTCTTATAAAGCCAATGGTTGCACTCGGCCAGGTAAACTTGTTTAGCAATGCATTACAGCATGATTACTTTGCTTGAATGTAATTGAAAAGAATATTAATTTACAAATAGCTACTACAGTTCAAGCTATTTTGTCAGCAGAAATTGCTTTAATTTAAGTTCTACATCACAACCATTTCAGTCTAAATCAACTCTAATTAATTACTTAGGGAGCAACTGCTGATTTAGCGGTCTATTCAGTACCTGCAGTGATCTAAGCTGCACAGCTGTTTGACAGCTTAACATGCCTTATGTATATTATATCCTAAGCTACGTTGCCAACTATAAATTAAGAAAAGTTATTACTGCACTAAAAATTCCGCTACACGCTACAACAGCACAATATATCCAATAAACTAAGTTGTGGAATAAAATTATTGAAAGTAGATAGACTTTTAGCAACTCTAAGAATGTTATATATGATATACGTTTTTGGTATAAAAAATGTGTTGGAAAACAATGTTAAAGAAGAAAATTTCATTTTGTCAATGTCTAATAAAAAGTAAATAATTTTATATAGATTTATTTATATCTGATTAAGTTATTATATTTAAAATGTACAAAAATTACTGACTTCCTAACCCATTATTTTTAAAATTTTTAAATAAATTTACTGAGAATTGTTTTATCAACAAAATTTTCACCGAATTTATTCTGTTGCCCCTATGTCGCTTTGGAAAAAAAACTGCTATATATAGCAGAATTCCGCTGCAGTCGACAAGACTGGTTCAAGGACAAATTTAAAATGCATCGCCCTGGAAATAAATCGGTTCAAACGTGGAAATTAAAAGTAACCTTTATTAGCGTTTGTACTGATTAAATGTTATACAAATGTTATATCAAAAAAATTTCAAATGGATAACGGTTTAGTAGGATAATAAATGTTGAAGGCATAGATGTTATAAAATAATGATGCCCTTATATATACGAGCCTAGACTCGTAATAGTTTGGCCAGGTATAATTTTACTATTAATATATTTAAATAAAAGTAATAACACTCTCAAAATCATTTTATTAAAGAAAAGTATTGGTAACAGAAATAAAGTATAAACTTTTAACATAAATAAATACGATTAAATATTACTACATAATGATGTGTCAGTGACTATTTTGATAATAAAAAATATTCATGGTTCAGAACAATGCGGCCATTTCATAAAAATTGTATTACATAACCTTTATTAAGAATAACAGCTTTAATTCTGGCAGGCATCGTGTCTACCAGTTTAGCACACTCTTCAGGAAGCGTGCTATTCCAAATTCCTTGCAATTTGATGAGTAGATCGTTAACTGAAGGGGCTAGATGTTTGCGCAACTATTTCCATATTTTATGCCACAATGTTTCTATTGGCAAGAGGTTTGGACTACTAGAGGGCCAT
The DNA here is from genome assembly GCF_000390285.2 of Anoplophora glabripennis. Classification (NCBI taxonomy): domain Eukaryota; kingdom Metazoa; phylum Arthropoda; class Insecta; order Coleoptera; family Cerambycidae; genus Anoplophora; species Anoplophora glabripennis. The sequence continues at coordinate 2,764 of NW_019417572.1, forward strand.
TCCATAACAGGAACATTATATTCTTGTTACCAATATTTTTCTTTAATAAAATAGTGTTGAGAATGTTAGTACTTTTATTTAAATATATTAGTTGTAAAATTATGCCTGGCCGAACTATTATGAACCTGGGCTTGTATATACAGGGTGGTCCGAATTTTATGCAGGAAACTTCGGGGGTAGATAGATCTCTTTAAAATAGTAAGTGTTTGCCATATAAACATAGGTCTGGAACGGCCTCGTTTTAGAGATACAGGGTGTTGAAGTTGTTAAAAAAATTTTTTGCATATATCTCCGGAATCTATTAACTGATTTCAATTAAATTTAGTACAGATAATGTATGATAGTAGGCCTTGTATTTTCTAAAATATGAGCTCTAAAGGTTCAACCAGTGGTGTACAACTGGACAGGGTCACCCCCTTTTTTATAAAAAAAACCTACACCACTGTATTTTTTACACACTATTGTAATGTATTTATTTTCTATTGCACAAAATACGTAAAAAAGGTAACTTGAATTTTTTCCCTAAAGTTCACCGTTCTCAAGTTATTCATACCAACACAATCCCCTTGTAGACACTTCTAACCATAATATTATAAGAATATTTATGTTTATGCTTAAGTAAGTGCAATTTGTAAGCATATCAACAAAATTCTTTACACTTGTCGCTTTACCACCTGTGCAAAATTTACTTCCGAGACCTGCAGAGAGACGCCCGAATTTTTATCAGTGGTTTTTAGAATTCTTACTAGAAATACTGTTGACTGACGAGGCTGCGTTCACAAGGCGAGGGGTAGGGAATTTTCACAATTTGCATGTTTGGTCACAAGAAAATCCTCATGAAATTCGGACAAAATCTTTTCAACTCGAATTTTCTGTGAAAGTATAGCTCGGAATAATTCGCAATAAAGTATGTGGACCTTTCTTCTTGCCAGCCCGTTTAAATTCCCAGCCATTTCTAAACTTTCTAGAAAACCATCTATTTGAATTATTAGAGGATGTTCCATTAAATATACGACAAAATACTGGATACAAATGGATGATGCTCCTTGAGGAGAATAATACAAGAATGGCTTATATGGGGTAATTGATAGGAAGAAGACCAAATGCCAATGTCAACCATAATGTTGGAGAGGGTCCAGTGTCTCGGCCAGCCAGATCTAAACCCCCTGGATTTCTATGTTTGGGGTTACCTATCTGAAAAGTAAAGTTTATTCCAATAGATACTAGACTACAACTACTGTAGCGAATAGAACGCAGGTGTAATGAATTAAAAAAAAAAACACCACATGTTATTAGCTTCAATTAGTTCCATTAATAGATGTCAGAAATGTATGGATATGGGTGGTTCGCAATTTGAACAATTGCTGTAAATATGTAACGTTAATTTTGTTTCTTGTTTAGTTGTTGCTTGGTAAATGTATTTTTATTATTATTTTGATAAATTATTCTTGTTTGTAAAGATTAGGCCTCCAGGGGAAAATAAAACACACCAGGAACACTACCTCACAGGTGATATGGAAAGAATTTTGTTGATGTGCTTACAAATTGCACTTACTTTTAAGCATAAACATAAATATGCTTGTAACATTATGGTTTGAAGTGCTACCACAAGGGGATTGTATTGGCATGAATAACTTGAAAATGGTGAATCTGAGGGAAAAAATTCAAGTTACCTTTTTTACGTAGTTAGTGCATTAGAATATAAATCCGTTACAATAACTTGTAAAAAATACAATGGCGTAGGTTTTTTTTATAAAAAGGGGGGTGACCCCTGTCCAGTTGTACACCACTGGTTGAACCTTTAGGGCTCATATTTTAGGGAATACAAGGTCTACTATCATAATTATATGTACCAAATTTTATTGAGATCGGTTAATAGATTCCAGAGATACAAATAAAAAATCAATTTTTTTTAACAACTTCAACACCCTGTATCTCTAAAACAAGGCCGTTCCAGACCTATGTTTATAAGGCAAACTCCTATTATTTTAAAGAGATCTATTTGTCCTCGAAGTTTCCTGCATAAAATTCGGACCACCCTGTATATATATCGACATAATATCCCCAGAGGCTCAAGAAACACACTGCCAACCTTTACAATTAATTATACTTATAAAACCCTTTAATTTCTATAATACATGATTACATTTTTAAAACTATTTTTTTTGTACAGTAGAACCTTACTAATCCGACCTTGGATGGTCCGACTCCCCACTTAGTCTGACCATCGCATTTCCAGAACATCGCAACAAAATCAAGGTTGTCTTCTGCTACGCAAAAGAACATTACACACTTTTGCGTCCTGCTTAAGAACAGAACATTTTTTTACCATGTGATTTCTCATTTTTTAAACAGTTACAGCAAATCATTTGTGTGTTAACTTTCACCCACATTGTTTTTTTCATGTTTTGTTATTGTTTTAACATAGAACAATATTTCAGACATTATAGTATTTTCAGTTGAAAATTAAAGTTGTATGTACATATGTATGTACTGTACTGTATTGTGATGTTTACGGGTCAATAAAAGTGTTCCTCTGATAATTCGACCTTTTTTGCGTTCCGACCATACTCCCATGGGGGAGGGATTAGCGAGGTTCTACTGTAGTAACTTAATTACTGCTCTTTGAAGTAGAACAGTTCTATATTTTGTAACGGAGTAATGGGATTATTTTTTTTTAGAGTTTTACAATCTGGTACATTTTCCCAAAAGTTACATGTCATTTATTTAGTAAATGATCTGTTACATCATAGGTAAGTTAAAATAAAACATTTATAAAAAAAAGTAAAAAATGTAAGAAGTCATTTTATTTTCCATTTTTAGTGCACGCAAAAATGCAAATGAATTAAAAGAAGCTTTAGAGCATGTGGTGGTTCCTATGTTTTGTAACGCAAGCATTGCAGCCAATGATGATCAGAGACAGAAATTAGATAAGTTATTGAAACTGTGGGAGTCAAAAGCCAATTACCTTAAAGCTGATACTTTAGAAAAAATGAGGCATCCACTACAAAGTTATCAGCAATATCAATCTGACCAAATGGCGAAATATGCCACAGAAGTCGCTGCCTTAGCTCAACAAACAAAGATAACATTTGATGGCTACCAGGCTCAACATCAAGCTTTTGTTTGCCATGCAATGCAACAAATAATGGATTTGCAACAGCAGAAACAGAACCTGGAACAACAGCAACAACAGCAGCAGCAGCAGCAACAGCAGCCGCCACCTCAACAACCCCCACAAGTACCCTCAATAGTGTCTAATGCAACAAATATCATTCCTTTAGAAACAATACAAGCTAGTTTGCAACAGACTATTCAAAATTTAAGTCAAAGTGTGACCACGCCCCCAGCACAAACTAATGCACATCCCTTTCCGATGCAACATATAAATCCCCCTAATCCCAACGACAACTTCGTACCGATGAACACTTCTATCCCACCACCTAGTATAAACCAGCAACCAAACTCAACTCATCAACCATCCCCTGGAGTAAATCAGTTATCAAACAACATTAGTCAACATGGCAACAACATTGGACCGCATCCCAGTGATATACATCAGTTAAGTAATCTAAATCCGCCTCCGAATTTCACATCTCCGCCAGATATGAGTCAACAGCCCCCTCAACTGAGTCAGCCCTCGAATGGTATCGAAAGTATTCCATTCACCCAACCTCCACCGGGATATTTTCCACCGCCAGGTATGTTTCCGGACTTCTCAAAACCACCTCCCGGATTTCCCTCCAAACCGGAACCATATTTGGAAGAACTGATGCCCACTGCTCCCTACTACGACTTGCCCGCAGGATTAATAGTACCACTAATTAAGGTATGCATACATGTAGATTGCATTAGTTAAAATATGCAATTTATGTGGTTCACCTACTATTATCTCATACATTTATTTTTTTGAGAAATAAATTTTTTATATTTTATCGTTTCGGAAAACGTCTTGAATAAAGTATGTTCTATTTTCCCACAATAATGATAAAAAAAATGTAAAACTATGTACATTGTAGTTATTACAAGAAACAATTTTTTGCTATTTCAAAGGAGTTACTCTGGTTTTACACGACAATATTTTTATGCAAAATTTATGTATTGAGTGGACCAAATTCAATGGAATTTTGTAACTACTACTCTTATTGTTACTATTATTATATTGGTGGCTAGAGTGAAATCATAAGCTATTACATTTCATCATCTTCCTAGTGGTTGGATTTTGTTCAAGCTCAGTAAATCGCTTGCTCTTTCCTTCGAAGGATACTCCATGAGCTCCTTAGAATGGCAATGTCCTGGTGTTGAAGTCCAGTATTTCCTGTGTTCTGTCTCAGTCCATTTGCTCAGAGCCCGCCTGACACTGGGAGATGTGCCACAGAAGGGCTCCTTGCATTTAGTTTTGATTTGAAAAATTATCCGAAATAGAAAAAGCTGATGTTTACAAAAGTTCATGCATGCCAATCCCAATATTAGGCAAAAAGAAAATGGCACAAACTAAACCCCAGTCTGCTATATGTTTCCGTTTCAAAGATGCAGAACATTTTTCAGAGAATGGCTAGAACTCGGCTATTTTTTTTCCTATAGGTCAATTCTCCAGAGTCATTGTCTGATCAGTTCTTGGCTATTGTGCTATTTATTCATTAAGAGATTTGTTCTTTGTAAAAAATGCAGAAGTTTTCTAAGCAGATATTTCCCTTAAATGTCTAATATTTAAGAAAAGTTTACCACCTTTGTATTTGTCAGGAATATGCAATGCGGGCCCTTCTTCCCATTTGCAAACCTGTCGGATTGAATTCCCTACTAATTTGATATTCTGAGATGGTTCTTCAATTGATAAGTGTCCTGTTAAAAGGCAGTATTTCATTTGTTTTATTCTCTCTTAAGTTACCAAGTATGAAATCAAGAAATGACAAACATTTTCTTAAAGTATTTTTCTAGTAATACATAGTGCCATAGAAGAAAAAATCAAGTTAATTTGTTTTTGAGTTTCAGATAAAACTAGCCCCCTTAATCCCATCGAATTTGGTTATTTTTATGTTAGAATTGCTTGTGTTACCTACTATGCGGGAGCACAATACAAAAATCTATTTCAGTACCCATCATACTAATTACGAATTTCAGAGGGGTTTTATCAGACTTTAACTTTTGAATTTTAGAGGGTGCTTTTTTCTTAAATGGCACACTGTAACTATAACTTTTATACAGGTAGTTTGATTAATGTCAAATTTCATATTCAAGAATAAAACATGATCTATTTAATGAAAGATTACAACATTTATCACACATATGTCACTTGGTAAGCAATAAAACTCAACGATAAATGGATTCATATGTTAATAATTCAGTGAAATAAGACGAAATGTGTATTCTTCCATAGTTCATGTACGTGGTCACTACATTACCTTTTTTGCCTTTCTATCTAATGAAAAATGGTAAAGATCAAAATCGGTTTTTGGAATCTTCCCTTTTTATTCTAATTATAGTTATATATTTGCTTTGACAGTTTTCATAATATAGGTGAATACATATGCTTTCATTATCCTCAGAGTTTAATTCAAAACAAGACTGGTCATTTTTCTTTTCGCCGCTTACGCTCTATCCACGACATTATGTTCTTCATTAGAACAGGATGAAGGTAATGAAAACATTTTCTATAAGATGTCTTTTTTAATAAAGAATTTAAAGATTCTTTTAGGAAATTTAGTAGCGGAAGCGGAATTTTTCATTGTAATCACCTTTCAGTTCAATACACTTATTCCAACGTTTTTCTATCGTTTGTATCTCCTCTAAAAAATATGATTGCTCCAACCCTTCAAAATAAATGTTCGTTTCAGCAATGACCTCATCATTAGTCAAATTTTGTTTCGATTTGGAAATAGGTAATAATCGCATGGTGCTAAATCTGGCGCGAATATGGTGGAGTGGGAGCAATTCATATCCTAACTCATGAAATTTTGCCATGGCGATGACGCAAGTGTGTACGTGTGCATTGTCTTGATGGCAGAGATTTTTTTTCTTCACCAAATGCAGACATTTTTCTTTCGGCGTGTCTCTACTAAAACTCATTAATCGGTATTCTTGAATGGTGTTCTATTGAATAATGATAGAAGAATTGTTCCCTATTTCTTCTACTGATATTTTCGAGGGAACAGGCAGGGATCATTAAACCTAACCCTATATTTTTTGACATGTTTCACAATTTGCAATCTGTCGTAATATCTCTAGTTACTGTTTTGTGGTGAAATTTGAGGAAACATTCATATAATTTGTGTTTACTTGAAGGGTTGTACAATACACGAATAAAATAATAATAAAATAAAATGGATCTGCCTAATAAGTATTAAAATATTTGTAAGTTCTTCCCAGTTAGCCCTCATTTTCTCTCTAGTGTAGCTGAGTGTTAACTTTCTAGTATACATTTGTACTTTACCCGCAATATATTCTATTAGAAGTTCTTTTTGTTTAGAACTTACTGGATTTAGCTTCGGTTTTTTATTAATTGCCATTTTCTTTCCTTTTTAGACTGCACCTGACACTGCCAGACAAATAACAATAACTCTAAATAAAGTAGCATTTATTTCATGACTAGCTCATCACTAGTTTTTATTCTACCCCCTATTTACTGCTTTCTAATTGGTCGGTACATTTGACAACATTGTTCCTCGTTCCTCACTTTCATGGCTCGATCCCTTTGTGTCGAGAATACAGTATGAATTTTCTGATAGAACAGTAGTAGAGCGAAATGAGGGAACGTTCCCCAGGGAGCATTCTATTCTCTCATCGTCAAGAATCGAGCTCCTGTTGTGCTGTGATGAATTCATGTTTCATCAGAAGTTATGAACCGATGCCAAAAATCATTCCAGTTGCATTTTAACATCGCCAAACATTCTTCTGAAGTTGACACGCGTGTGTTGTCAATTGTGAACAATCATGGAACCCATCTTGTGAAAAGCTTTTTCATATCCAAATGAGTTGTTAAAATATTCTGCACCCGTTCAGTTGAAATGCCCACAGTCTCACCAATCTCATCACTTTCACTTTCTGATCGTTTAGCACGATATTGTGGATTTTTTCAATTCTTTCTGAAGTGATAACCTCATTTGAACGACCTGGATGGTCACATTTGAATTTAGCTGTCTAATAATTTAAGGTTGATAGCAAAGGTGCAGTGTTCCCATAAACTTTGCTAATTTCCGTTTTAATTTCATAATTTGTTTTCTTTTTCAAATATAAGTATTTTATTACCGCTGATACTCAATTTTTTCCATTGTTGTAAAATTCCAAAAGCTGTTCTATTCAAATGATTGGCATTCACGACAGTTTAACAGTATTGTTGTGAAAGGTTATATTTATGAAAAATATCACTTTTCAAATACTAGCAGCACCATCTCTATTACGGTGACATAAGATTTGATAGGTCCACCTCTAATACTAAGAGAGACGTTGCCACAATTAAGCGCAATGTATTTGATTCAGTTGCCTAGCAAATAATAATAACTTTCTAACACATTACACCACACTTCCTCATATCTTACTATTAGTGATAGACTCATCAAACATTATATTACTGTAATTGTAAGAAACTATTCTAGTTAAATAATCTAAAAAATACACAGTGTTCCATTTCATAAAGTGATCTTTCATATTTGAAAAAATGACAATGAGAACCTGGATGTCAAATTTGACATCAATCAGACAACTTAGGATAAAAATTGGAGATGTTGGCTATTTAAATAAAACACCCTATACAGGGATGGCCAGAAGTAAGGAATAAAATTCATATCTTTTGAATGAGTTAATTTTGTTTAAAACGCCGAAACACGTTAACTGATTTTGATTTTTTCCCATCTTTCGGTTATATAATAATGAAACAACTAGATAATTTACAAAAATAAACTCAATGTCGCAAATGCTGAAAATGTCCTCCATTCACTATTTGGCATTCTCCAAGACGATAGTAAAAGCTGTCCACAGCATTCTGAATGACTTCAGCTGGTAAATCATGCATCTCCGCCCTAATCATGTTCTTTAAATTCTCAATATTATCCAGTCTGTCCTGGTAGACTCTTTCTTTCAAATATCCCCAAAGAAAATAATCCAGGGGTGTTAAGTCGGAGGATCTTGGCGGCCATTCAACTGTACCCCGTCTACCAATCCAGCGATTTGGAAACATTTCATTTAAGTATCTTCGAACTTCAATACCAAAATGTGGGGGAGTGCCATCTTGTTGAATCCAAATTCTTTCATTCGGTATATCTGGATCAATTTCATGAGGGAAAATCACAGCTGGAGCAGGTATCAGGTCAAATGTTAGGAAATACACGTAGCGTGCGGGAGTAAGATTTTCTTCAAAAAAGAATGGGCCCAAGATTCTGTTGTTGATGATACCTGCCCATACATTAACTTTCTGTGGATGCTGCTTATGCGATTCGCATGTCCAGTGTGGATTTTCCTGGGACCAAAAGCGATAGTTGTGCCTGTTAACGTATAAGGATTTTCAACAAGTTCTAATGCAATGTCTAATTTCTTTTCTTCATTCAAAGCACGTGCCCGTCCAGATTTGGGCAAAGTCTGTACTGTACCGTGTTCCTCAAATTTGTGAAATATTTTACTAACTGTCCCTTGCGAGATTTGGTATTCGGGATATTTCGCATTAAATAAATCGCTCACTTCAGCCCGACTTCTTATTTTGTCTCCACATCCAAGCAATATCAAGATTTCGATGCGTTGCCTTTCCGACGATACCATTGCAATTCAGTAAATAACTTGATTTTGACACAATAGTAACGTTTCAAATTCCAATTTACAACTAAAACGAAAAATTAACCAGAAAGTCTGGCAAGTAAGTGGTTTCAAAAAAACGCAACATAAAAAATATATTTTTTTGCTTTAGCAGTGATAGGTACAGTTTCAAATTCTTTATTTTATTCTGTGCAAATTCATGGAGGTTAACACTGAAGATAATTAAATTTTATTTAGGTGTATTTTAAGTAGGTGTTTTATACAACTCTAAAAACCTTGCTATTGAAAAAATAAAACTTGTTTATTTGGTATGGCTGGATTCGGTTTTTTATAAGCTTTTCAACGAGCCCCCTAATGCCTTATGTTTCCATTTGAAAAAAAAAAGTAGAGGTAGCTGGGGGTTAGGGGGTTGAAGAAAAATTAATTATTATATAACCAAAAGATGGGAAAAATCAAAATCAGTTCACATGTTTCGGCATTTTAAAAAAAAATTACTCATTCAAAAGATGAATTTTATTCCGTACTTCTGGCCATCCCTGTATGTAAGCATGGACAGTGATAAAAGTATAAGTAATTTTTGTTAACAAATTTTGGATTAAGTAATATTGTAAAAGTTTTACGTAATAATATATTTGAATATTTATGTATAAATACAGTAGAGTTTGACTATGAGAACTCCGCTTTTAATAACCGACCACATATTACGACATATTACCACCCTTAAGTTTGGTTTCATAAACTTTCATAATTTTCAGATTGTGTTGCCTGGGATATTCTTATTATGAAACTCTACAGTATTTGTAAATAATATTTTTAATAATTGTTATAACATTATTTTTTTATATTAAAATTGTGTCGTGCAAAACAGCTCTATGTTAAAATAGATAAATTGTCAAATTGACCTTATTTTCGATTGGGATAGCATTGCTCCAGTCTAATTTCATTGTGAGAACAAATTGATTATTTTACAGATTAATATTAGAAATTTCTGTTACGTTTGGCCAAGCTGAAAATCTTATTATTTCGCAATTTTAAGATAATTTTGTGATTTGTACGAGTGTATAAAATTTTTGGATATAATGGAGATAATATCCAAATTACATTATCAATTATATGAATTTAATATTTATTTCATACTTTTCATATCAATTTAGTTCTTTTTTAGAAGGAAAATGAATTGATATACATCTACTATATTCTTAAAACATACCTATATTTGTGTAACTTCTTTACATTTTTTTCTGAATATTTAGAGATTAAGTATTTTGAAAACTAAATATATATATATCATTAGAAAGCTGTGGAACTCGTAATAGTTTTTTGACACACTTATTCTAGTTGGAAGAAACAACATATAAACCGTTAGATCCTAAAGATATTAGGTTGCCTCCACCAGCTCCACCTAGTGACCGACTTTTGGCTGCTGTAGATGCATTCTATTCCCTTCCGAGCCATGACAGGCCCCGAGACAGGTAAAATAGGTTATTCTTAACTCAGTCTTGTATACATACATTTACTGTTGTTGCCTCTTGTTTATTGCCTGACGTATTTAAATTATATTATGAATTGTTGCGCTATGTAATAACAGCGAAGGGTGGGAAAAACTAGGTTTATATGAGTACTACAAGGCAAAGAATAATGCCAAAAGAGAGAAAGAGGATTTAATAGCGGCAGGACTGAGACAGCAGTCTAGGAGTCCGAGCCCAATAAATTTGCAACCCGAAAAAGAACCTTCGCCGCCAAAGAGGAGGTACCGTAGTAAATCGCCTACACCCCCATTGACATCGCACAGAAGTAGTAAAAGGTCCCGGAGCCGATCTAGGTCGAGATCACGTTCGAGAAGCAGATCCAGAAGTCCCAGAAGGAGGCATCGAAATACTAGAGAGCCAAGAGATGGCAGAGAAAGTCGGAGACGGAGGAGTCCATCCCGTTCTAGATCTCGATCCCCCGTAAGAAGGTCTCTGTCGCCGCCCCCTATTAATTTTTCGTAAGTACTATTTTATGCCTTATTAGAATAATATTACGTTACTGTTGATATCTGAAATAATTTTATAACGTTTTAACCATTATTTATATTTCTAGAAGTTACAGGTAAATTCCACATTTGCTTCTAGAGAAAGTGTAGTACGAATATTAAAAATTTATTTTTATACAGGGTATTAAAAGACAGTAGGTCAAGCCATTAACCACAGGTTCTTGGTGCGATAAAAATAGGACTTTTCTTATTTCATTTCTTCATTTAGGCATGTTTCTTTTTCAAGGTAGAGGATGCGAAAGTTAAAATTTAAAAACAGATTTTTATTAATGGCTCGGTTGTTTTTTTTGAGATATTCAGTTGGAATTTTACACAGACTTGTATCTCATCACATGAATTGAAGAAAGGTAGATGTAGTAACCATTTACCCCCATCTTTTTCCAGTTATTCAAAGATGTTTTTTTTATCAAGCTTTTATTTCTTTAAATAATCTCTCTTATAAAATTTTGATTTAGATTTTGATTTAGTTCTTGATTTATGAGATATCACAACTTCTTTGAATATGTCGAGATATTTTTTTGTTTATATGGTTTATATGGTTTATATTTATAGAGATTGACATTAAAAAAAAATGATGTACAATAAAACCTCTATTTAGGGGCTCCTCTGAATAGCGGATACTTCTAAATATAAGACAATTTTGCTTTCATGGGAGTGTACAGTGAGGCTTTCTTACTATTACCATTTCTTAATAACAGACACGAGAATATTAAGTAAAACTACCTGTTAATTGCAGGCAGACAAGATTGTACCGAGTTAGTGTATATACTTATGATCTGTTTGGAATTACCAAATGTACATATAATAAATTTTAATTTATGCAAAATTAGCTGTGCTAAAAATTAGATGGTGGGTGTGTAGTTAAATACATATTTTGCCTCTGTTAGTATCAACCTTTTATAGGTCAACATGGATTCTGGAAAAAGAAAGTGTTTATCTAATCAAGATAAATTGAACGTTATTCCGATTATTGAAAAACATAATTTAATTGTCCAAGAAAACGTAAGTTAATTATTAATTGGAAAAAAGTTCATTTAAAAAACTTCGAGAAGAATGGAAGCAAAAAAGAAAATTCCCAAAGATTGGTTTTTTTGGCTGTTGATGAAACAGTTCTAATAGGTTTTGTGAGACACAAGACGAGAATATCACAACTAAAACTGTACTCAAAGAAACTCATATTAAGCAGCTCAAAATTTGCAGCTAACGACTTCAAAGCTGATAATGGTAGGTTGAAAAAATTTTGTCAGGCATAAATTTTCTTTCAAATGATGTGGTGAATCTGCCTATGTAAGCTTCAAAATTGTAATAACCGGAAAGCTAACTTACAATCAATAATGAAGGACCTTACTCCATTAGTTATTGGTAAAAGTAAGAAGCTCGGATGTTCTAGAGGAGCATATATGGATAAATTGCCAATAGATTGAGCATGCAGTCTATATAGTAGTTGTTTCCTACAATATATCAGATAAGAATTGAGTTGAAATGGAAGTAATTCCATAGTTGCCTGTCAACTTCCAATGATACTTTGCTGCATGGAAATACACCTCAAAGGAAGATCGCCAACGATACTAGTCTATACCAGAAATCTTGGATACGGCAAACATCCAATAACAGAAACACAATAGACTCCATGACTGTCAGTGCCTTTTTTGTACTCCTCTTGTTTTTTCCTTGGCACCCCATCAACAACAACGAACCAACAACAACCAATGCTGTCCCTAACTCACTTTTCTCATGCATTTTAACACTATGCACCTGTACATGTACATAATACAATATTGGGTACTAAAAAATAAATTGATATTAAAAACTAAATGTTTGATTTGTCTTTCAATACTTCCATGAATATAGATTTAGGCTCTATTAATAAGAGAGAAATATGTTGGAAAATGTGATTTTAGTCCTCTACAATTTGAAACTTATTCGAATTGTACCACGTTACATTTGTGAAACTTAGTTCTTTGCTTAAGAGAAATTTAGAAATTAAAAAACGAGAGAGTTAGGGTCACGTTCAAAGAAGTTGCAGTATACAGGGTAGGAAAGTACCGATGGTCTATCCGAAGTTAAGTGAGAGCAATAAAGTAAGCCATAGAAATCCATGTGATAGAGAAGGATGGCTATAATGAAGGCATCTCATAGTCACCGCCTGTTTTGCTCTTCCACAAATAAGATCCACTTCTTGTTTTTATTAAAATTACATAAAAAATATGTCGGCATGGAGTTATAGTCTATGTAAAGCTTTAACTGAATATCTTAAAACAAGACAGTTGTAAATAAAAACTCTTGTGGACATCTTGAAACAGATATGTCTATTTTTATAATTGGAAATTATCATGTTTCATTATTTCCTCCCAAAAATGTAGACTTGACTTACTTATTTGTAACACTTTGTATAAAAATGTGTTTGACAGTGGACATCATAGGAAAAAAGGTTGTTAATGGTCTGTGCAGAATTTTTAACTGACACAAGGTTCTTGTGTGTCTTAATACAGGGGTCGGCATAAGTCAGGCAACCAATTTGCATTAAGAGCATTAATTTTCATTCTGAAAACGCGTCTACTCGACGAGCACGTGTTATCATATTCATGACACAGACACAACTGTCTGAAGCACGAACATGCTTCGTTTTAATATTTTTCGACAGCGTTGCCAGACTTATGAGCGTTGCCGGACTTATGCCGATTTTTGGAGAGCGTTGCCTGACTTATGCTTACCCCTGTATATCATTTTTCAAAAAAAAAAAAAATGAATAAAAATGGAGGAAGTGAAGGTGATTGTAAAATGATATATACTATCTAGAGCTAAGCGGAGTTGAACTAGGGTGGGACAGCCTTGAGAGGATGTTAATAAGAATTTAGGGAAGCCATATCTAACTCCAGCCCCTCACCAAGTAAATAGTGTTCAATAAGGTAAGTGAGAAAGATGTTCATCCTTCTGTTGTGCAACACGTCATTCCTAATGACACTTGGTCTTCCTCACTTGTATAACGCTCCAAAAGCTCCAGGATTGTTTTTATTCCTCCCTGGAAAGGTGCGGAATTCAATGAGCATAGATTATGCTGTACTCAAGCTCATCTCTGGTACATTTTGGAGATCATAAGTTGATCTCTGAAAGGTTACAAACTGCAAGAATGTAGTCATCAGTCATACTCGTCCTTAGGAGCGATCATGCTCTTGTTTTTAACTCCCTTTTTTCGATGAGTTTTATATCAAAAGAAAAGTTGATATAAAAAAGTGGATTCCCCAAACTGATTACATTATGTCAGCACAATTTCTGCTCTCCGAACCCCCTCCTTCATCAGGAATTTGACATACGAACGAATGAACATCTTTTTCGTTTATTGGACGTTTGTTGGACAGTTTTCTACTTACTCGGTGAGGCATACAGCCTCTTTACATTTCCTCAAAGCCGCTCCAGCCTAGAATAATTCTGCTCGGCTTCACAGTGAAAGTTTCATTTATATTGAATTCATCCTCGTATAATAATGTGTCCTTACGCCGGGATGTATAGCTCAAATAATAGCTGTGTTCACAGAACTATCAGAAATACCCACAGGAAGTTGAAAATTAATTGTTCAAATGTAATGGGTATACATCTGACCGCTGGCAATTGTTTTTATGTGCTGCACATAAATTTATCATAATACACAACAACATACAATTTGCAAATGATGCAAATTTAACAGAAATCTACACTTTTTAATACATTGTAGAAAGGGATTCACTTATTTTTAGTACGAAAACTAGAGAAGCACAGAGGAAACACTTAAGACACTTTTATTCCCTGTTCTATATGTATATGTAAATAGAAAATGTTATCTGCCAAATTTGAAAAATATTTTTTAAAAACATTTTTTTTAGGAAATTACTAAACTATTTGAAGATACACGTCAATAAATGTGGTGTATTTATATGACAATTTATAGTGAAAAAAGTTAGGTAGCTAATTTGCAACAGAATTTCTTAAGTTTCTTCAAAAGTTTTTTAGTCCTTGTATGTAGCATCTCGTGTAGGTACTGTTTTCCATATATAATTTAATTAGATATTTAATATAATGAGCAATAACAAGTTTTCTTTAATTACTTAAAAAATATAAAGCCAAGCAAACTATAACAATTTTCATTCAAATTGATACATTGCTGTGTAGTAATCTTATTACTTTGATACATGTATTTTATTCGATGAATATATGTGTTGGGTTGTCCGAAAAGTTAGTGTGTACAGGAAATATTTTAACAAACAGTACGAGTTTTAATAATGAACTGGTTATTGACAGATTTTCATTGCAAAATATGCTTATAGTGACAATTCTGTGAATTAGTGTTTCTTAGTAAAAGATGTCCTAATGTTACTTCAAGAAAAATATAATTTTGAAGTTGCCAATAGTATGAAGTGTCCAGTGAAAGTGTATGTAGTATGTACAAATGGTTCTACGTTAATTAAGAAACATCAATCATGAAGATTTATTGTGAACTTTTCCAAAATGAGGTGTAATGTTGTGAACAGAACAATTGTGAGGATGCAGATTACCAAGAGACAAATAATTGTAGTTGGACAACTTATAAACTTCAGTTGAGTTGTTTCTCCTTGAGCAAGTCCCACACTGTTATAAATCTGTAACGATAATTTAGTCATAATTATTTTGTTAATACAACTTGTCATGCTTAGTCCAGATCTACACGCAATACTCACATACTCCAAACAAATCGTCCCTATTATCACGTTGAGGCATATGTGTATATGCATTTCTTGGATTATACGTCCCTACGTGATAAGAGGCACGAAATGTCAGGTGTAAAAACAAACTTTAATGAAATAATTATAAATATAAAAAATTCATTTAAAAAATTTCAATGCTATAAACAGAACAACTAAAACTGATTTATTGCAAAACATAATCTACATACATACACTTAAAAATTAACCAATTTATTGAAAAATATTTTTCCTGTTTTAAATATTTTTTGTTCTGTAGCTTTTAAATGAATAAATATGCCCTGATATTGCTTTGAAATACTAATTTTTTGTCTGAATATAATATACTTTTTAGTGAACTGGAATAATTTTATTTAAAATTTGAAGCATAAACACGATCGTGAACCCAAAATTTTCAAGTCAAAATGATGTTGGCAACCCTAAAAAAATGGGTCCATTTATGCCCATATAATATACAAAATTTAGAATTGCAATTGCACACATATGTGCACACCAGTTGTTTGTGAGCAAATGTGTGTGTTTAACATATTTGTTTTCCATCGTAGATGGAAAAAAAATAGATGCGTTTATATAAATGTTTTAAGATCTCATGTAGCTTTTATAGAGATTTTATACATGTTTGTATGTTTGCGGGCCAAAAAAAATAATGTTGATCTGGATTAAGCTTTACTTTAGTTAAAATTACAAACAAAATTCTATTGGAAAATCACTAGTTTGGATTATTTCGTAACTTTCTTTGGAACCTATTAACATTTGTAAATAATATTATTTCAGAACAATAAGCAGTATGTGTCTAAAACTTGATGCCAATTAAATAGGACATAGGAAATAGTATTTTAAGCAAAAATTTCCTATGTACGTTGGTCTAAAACTGCTTATTAAAAAGTACAAGTTGATAAAGGTGCACAAAGACGCCAAAAACACGTTAAAAATATGTAACTTTAAAATTGAGTGCAATAAACTCATGTTGGTATAATCTATTCCGAATTCGCAGTGGTGGAGATGCAGGAGGTAATTGAAAGATTTTTTTTACGAAGTAATTATCCGCCGCGTTTTCAGTAAAGTTATTAGTTTTTTTTAAACCACATCTTAAGAGATAAAAAGGTATTTTTGTTTGATGGCAATAAACTGTGCTGATACATCATACCAGTTAATATAAAAAAAGACAAAAAATTATTAATACATTGTTACTGAAAATTTGTTCTTTCCCAAACTTCAGAAGGCCCAAATATGGTATTGAAGTATTGCATCATAAACTTTCCTACTAACATTATTATATGAATTGGTACGATTTGGCTGTAAAATTTGAATGCAGTCTTTGGTATTTTCCATTTTTATACCAAACATAAAAGTTTTATTGGCAATTTTTTGAAACAGTAGTTTTTGTATATAAATATCAACTGAAGAAAAATCTTCTCTAGAAGAGATTATTGCAATTGATAATCTAAAGACTGGTACTAAATTTGATTTGGATATGATCAGCCATTTTATAGTGATTTAGTATAATGTTTTTTGCAATGCATTTTTATCACTGTAATTTCTGTACTAAGCCTATCGGATCTACTATATATGAAGCTCTGCTAAAAATTACATTTCCTACCTCCTTTAGTTCGGCGCCATATTTTAGAAACACCCTGTATATTATGAAATGGAATTATTCGATTATATTACTTTCGATATTGTTTAATAAGATTACTTTGAAACTATTGATAGATTATAAATAAATATGCTTTCAATATTTAGGATGGTAATTGCTATAAATGATACAAAAATTTCAGTAAATATTTCTAATAACCTTTGGAAAAATTTTTTGGTTGGAATACTTTGCTTAATGCATCTGAAAATTTATGAAATTCATTAATCTGCAGGCATTTATTTAGGAGTGTACCTACACATATTTAGTAATAGTGTACAACTATTGAGATATCCAGATTAAAAGTATATAACACAAACTTTTCGGATAACGTAAAATATCATCATCAAGTTACTCACTGATATAATATTATTTTTCAATATATTTTTATTATTTTAGTAACCTTAATTTTGTACAAAATACTCCTCAAGAACTGGATCCATCCAACAAAGGTCACCAGATGCTGCGAAAAATGGGGTGGGGTGGGAGTGGCTTGGGGGCCAACGAACAAGGTATAGACGCTCCGATTTCAGGTGGTGATGTTCGGGATAGACAAGATCAGTTTAAGGGAGTGGGTTGTAATCTAAACGATCCTTACGAGAACTTCAGAAAAAATAAAGGTGCAGCATTTATAACCAGAATGAAAGCGAGAGCAGAAGAAAGGGCTGCCGAGAGTAAGTTGATTGATTATTAAGTTCTTAAGTTGAAAAATGAAGCAATATTTTCATCGCAGGTCAATTTTTTAGTAGCTTATTATGTACCTATCGTAAAATAACGGATTTTATTTTCCTACTAAACAATTGTTTCAAATCTGAGATGAGAAAAAAATGATGTGTATTGGTGAAAATTAAAATTATTGTATTTTGATAATGCAGCCTGAGACCCAGTCCGATTTTTTAAAGGAAGATTTTAGGCCCATATAGTGAACTTTCATGATGAAAATAATTCGAATGAAAGTGACCAAATATAAAATAGGGGTTGCATGTGCAATTTTATTTCATAATTATGATAGAATAAAATGTTTCCTGTATTTCATAAAACTTCCATTTTTCTTAAAGTTACAGCTTATGAAAGTTTGAAAATAGAATATTAGTATCAAATTAAAATTTAATACTAAAAAATATATATTTTAAAAAATAAAAAACCCACATATTGTATCTATCAATTGATTATGAAAAAAATATATTTTGTTCAAATATATGTAACCGTTTTCAAGATCTCAGGGTTGGCAATCCCTACTTTAATTTATTTCATTGTTCGAAATTTTTTCGCCACAGAATTTCTCTACGTGAGCTAGAAAATCATATCATTTGTTAAAATATGACCACCGCTCTGTTGTATTACAAATTGTAAACTATTTTTCAAACATTGTATATAACAGTCATATTTATAAATCTAATTTTATTATTTGGATCACATTTGTTGACTATTGTTGTTTTTTAATCTGATCTTTCATCAGTATCACAGAGATATGGATGTGTATACAACAATAAAAAAATCAATGTATTTAATTTACATTGCAAATACAGTGTATCACTATATCCACATTTTTATACCTTTAATTGTTATCTTTAATTTGAAACTAATTGGCAAAAAGCAAAAAAGCTATTATATATTATATTTCAATTCAATTTTTAATAGTTTGGCAATAGAAATTTTTGTTTTAATTTAATAACTTACATTGAACTGGAAAACCTGTTGCTAAAATAATAGGAAGTTTTATATACTGAACAGTAATAGAGTTTTAAGATTTATATAAAATGTAGTTGTTATTAAACTTATTTGGAATGTAACTGGAAAATAAAATCTGGAAAATTATTCTAATCAAAATTAGGCATTCTCTCTAAACAACAAATACCTATATTCCATTGTCAAAGGTAGCACTAATAAAAAGAAGTTAAATAGTAAATAAAAATTTTAATACAGTAAAACTATCAACATTTTTTAAAGTAAGGAGATTTTGACATAAATTCTGTATGTAGTGATAGTAATAATACTTGAATCATTTAATAATTTTTATAATAGTATGAATAGCAGCAATAATAATTCTACGCTTATGTTTTCAAAAGGTCATTAAAATCGTCATCTATAGGAAAAACTTCAATCCTGCAACGAAATGCAAATTGGAAGGTGCCTACCTGTGTTATAACGACAATGTTTAATTGCTTAAAGAAGTTTCCATACTTAAAAAAACTGATTGATTCAAAAACACGATATTTTTTATCAATCTTTTTGTTTTTCTAGGAAAAGGTTTTGATTAAACTGGCTTCTTTTTTAATTAAGCATAAAAATATTTTAAATATGAATTGTACATCGTATTTATGGATATTCTATGTTCAAATAAGTTATTTTATAATTTTCCTAATTTTATTAAGAATGTTTGATCTTTCCTCCTCTCCTGTATGCTGAGAATGGGAAAAATATTGTAAATATTTATACATATAGATGTAAAAAATTTCAATTTTTTTGTAAAATAAATTATTAGATATATAATATAGAATTCTGTATTTCTTGCTTCTCACTAAAAGATTTTGAACAGGTGCTGATACTGCCATACATAATGATGAGTATGTAGAAAGTAAGTTTTTGTAACTAATGATGTTGTGGAAAACAACTCCTACATTGAATTACGCCCACAATATCTAATAAAAAGCTAAAATCATTCATCAGAAGAATCACCAGATATAGACTAGTTCTATTAGTTCTCACCGGAAGGCGATAGGTAAGACGACTGACAAATTATCTAACTATTTGAATTTCTTAAATACCGACATGATTCACTCACTTATGGGAATGTAAAATAAATTTTGGAATAGAAAATAAAAAGATTGTTAATTTTAATGGTTTATTTTACCGCAGTAAAAAATATTCTCACAAAATAGATATGTAGTTCTATGATCAATGTGTCCAATATAATTATTTCAGAATATTGTTCATTTGATCAATTTAGCCACAACAAATATGGCTTTTAGAAATTAAAAAACTACTTGAATTTTAAAAATTTCTGTAGGTAATTTATTGTGAAGGACTTTGTACATTGCACTGTAAAAGAGCTACAGTGTAAACTCTTCATAACATCGTTCTTTATAATGAAAAACTTCCTATAACATAGAAATTAGGTCAATTTGGTTGGTTTACGTCAAAACCCATACATTAATACACTCTTTATAGTGCAACAGCCATTCTATATTATGAAGAAATATGTTCATATTTAGACGCCAGCAAATATTTACAGAAGTATTAATAGTGTAATTGTTTTTATAATCAGCTTACAAAAGGTTCCGACTAAATCTTTGAGGAGCCGAAATTTCTAAGAAAGACCCTGAGGTCGTAAACAACTGCCTTGCTTTTGTTATTGCTGATTGCCTCGTGTGCCATTACTCTTGGATTACATTGTTTCTAGGAAATTTTGCACTGGATTACTAAACGCACTAGGCACCTATTGTGTATTTTCAGTCGTAAACTTACTTTAAAACTGTCAAGATGGCCAGTAAAAGTAAAGCGTTATGTGTTAACGAAAAAGTTTGCTTGATACGTGCGATAAACAAAGGAGAAAAGAAAAGTAATGTTGGAAGACAAGAACATAAAACAATTTCCAGTCACATATAAAGCAAACAAGTCAGCTTGGATGACATCGCAGTTCTTTGAAGAAGTTAGAAAATGGGATGCTGAATTAAAGGGATGGAAAATCTTACTTCTGGTAGACAATAATTGCTCTGCTCACCCTTTTATAACCAATCTTCGAACCATAGAGTTAGCATTTTTCCCAGCAAATACAATCAGTATCTTGCAGCCGATGGATCAGAGTGTGATTAAAAGTCTAAAGGGTCACTGTAGAAGGAAATTGTTGATGGAACTGATCGAAACTGACGGCAAGACCTCGATTAATATACTACACGCAGTAAATTTCATATCGAAAGCCTGGAAAGAGGTAACAGCATACAGCATTCTTTTCGTCACTCGGAACTTTGTAAACAGTCAGACAGTGGAAACAGAGCAGCTTGGTAGTGAGGACAATCTACCATTGAGTGATTAGATTAAACAGTTCAGCATACAACCGAATCATTACTGCGAAGATTTACAAACATACAAAAATATAGATCAGGACCTGGCCACAACCGCTTCACTCACTGATGAAGACATTATTGATTCAGTGTCAAAAAGTAAAGAGGAACCAAATGAAGATAATGAAGGTGATCCAGTGGACGATTCTGAACCATCACCAACTGTTCAACAAGCACTTGATGCTGCCAAACTCATCGAAAAATTCTTATTGTTTCATGAAAATGATTCCACCACATCCCAAGACATGCATAAAATACTTAAGAAAATACAAAACAAATATTGGCATAGCAAAAAACGTCAGGCAAAGTTAACAGAATATATGTGTTTGGAATAATTTAATTACTTATTGAAAGTACATAATAAAATTGGAAATTATTGTAATTGATGAAATTTGGTTATTTTTCCTTCTTCCCTCCATATAACAAAAACTCTATAACGAAAAAAATCTCCGGTCCCTTAAAATTCGTTAAAAAGAGTTTACACTGTATTTATTGTCCACTTTATTATTTTCTTTTTAAGATAGAGAAAAAAGTTTATGTCTTCTACCCCTCGATTGGGGTTGCAAATTTCGTGAAAAGACGTTCATAGATATATGTAAAATTAATATTAAGGATTTTTATCATTTATTTTCTTTCTAAATGGGATGATAGTGATATAAGTTGGTTGGTCGACATATACAGGGTGTTTCAGTTCAAGTGAATCAAACTTTAACTACAAATGGAACTCAATAAATAATTCAGAATTGTCTTATAAAGCATGGGTATCACCGTTTTCACTGTACGGGGCCATATTGTTGGATTTTAAAATCATATTATTTATGAAATCTTTGCTATGCTTTTAACAAATTGATTCAAATTTGGTGTGGTGTTAACATTTACATGTGCATAATTTACTGTAAATTTTACAAATTTTTGTTAGTGGCGTAGGAATGGGTAGTAAAGTGGAATTTTTTAATAATCATTTGGGATTCATTTTTAGATTCCGTGGACAATTTTACATAAAAAAGGTATACTTGTTGAAAATCCGTATAGGGTATCGTTTTACCGAAAATGTCAGTTGAATGATAAGAAAATCTTGAATATTCATTCATTTTTTTACAAACACTAACTAATATTTCAAATCGTAAGAATAAAATGACGGTTCCTGATGACAGATAAGTCTATTATTGCTTAGTTATTTATTCATGGCAATCATTGTGTATGGACTGTAATGGAGGCACAGCGCAAATTTAAAATTAATATGTAGGTGTAATTTTTTAAAGGAATTATATCTGAAACAAACGGACCATTGAATGAGCAAGGATACGTGTAATTGCTTCAGAATGCCACAAATGAAATTTTAGAGAAGGTGGCATTGACATGCTGTCCACTGCACTGCAATGCAAAAAAATGAGCTCAGAGAAGGAATTCACCACATTACGAATGCAATAAATAATACACGAGATTTTATTTAAAATTTATTTGTCGTTTTACCGAAGTAGAGATTTTCGGTAAAACGATACACTATACCGATTTTCAACAAATATACTTTTTTTATGTAGAATTGTCCACGGAATCTAAAAATGAATCCTAAATGATTATTAGGTCATTGAAGTAGAAGTTGGGGTAAAAAAATCCCGCTCTACTACCCATTCCTACGCCACTGACCTATAAAAATTTGTAAATTTTAGAGTAAAATTTGCACATGTAAATGTTAACACCACACCAAATTTGAATCAATATCAATATATTATTGTTTTATACCTACTCTCATATACTAAATATGCACACCAAATTTGGTTAAATTATCTAGCTTACTTTTATTTTTTTGTCACAGAATATACACCCCTGGATTTTTTACCTATACTTAAGAAACCTTGTATAAACCGTTAAATAACAAAATTTTGAAGTTGATTTTTTGTATTTTGGAAAATGAACGAAAAAGTAATTTTTATTTCTGAAAAATTGAGATGGCCTTGACATGAACATGAAATGTGAAGAAATAAAAATACTCGTATATGTAAAACGGCTGTTATAAATAGATGGATAACGATAACTCCAAGGTAGCTATGTATTATATGTTTTGTGGTAGCTAAAGTAAGGCAATTGGTAACTTTAATGTTGCCCCCAACGGATTTAAAAAAAGTCCTCTTTTGGAGAAAAATACCCCTTAAAAAATTATAATGTTATTTTTTGCATATTATTCTGATAATATTAATGTTGCAATTTCCCATTACATAAAAAAATAAAATATCTAATATCATAATTCCAGTCTATGCAACCAGTGTTACAAGTTACATCCTAATAATATTTCTCGCTAAAATTTAAAAACCTAAATATTTAGCGCTAAAATTTAAAAACTTTTTTTATTCAATTATACCTTATACCAACATTTACGTAAAGCCGTGCGAGAGTGTGGATAATGTTAATCATTGGGATGATAAAATGTCCTCTGTTCAACACAAAAAAAACTTTTACCCCTTTTATGTGAAAAAATTCCCTAAAAGGTATAATGTCCTCCCAACTGGCAACACTGATACTACTCTACTTCCCTCCAACGCACATTGCAACAGCGCCTCTTTTGATACGTTGTTGAACTATAAGGGAACGAACTTCACTAGTTGTGTATTTAAAAATCCGTTATTTAATTTTATTTTAAATGTACAGGTTGTTTTGATATATGAGTGTACAAACTATTAACATAATAAGTAAGAAATAATGATCGACATTTTTTTCTAAAAAGTCCCCCAAATAATTGCATATTTGGAGATTAACTTTTTCAGAATTGCAAATTACGAATTTATTGACGACTTTAAAGAAAATTAATACAACAAAAATCTTGAAATAAATGAAAATAAGTCTTAATTTACTAACTATATTTTAAAAATGATTTTTTTTATGAAAAACATAAAACATGAGTTTTAGAGATCATGAAACCTTGAAAAAAGTATGAAAATAATTATAAACAGAACGAAAGATGGCAGATGAAAAATGAAATGAAAAAACAATAAAAAATTTCTTTCTGGTTTGTTCACACAAAACTCGAATTAAGTGAACAAAATTAGCCACTTAACTAAACGCAAATTTAAGGAACAAAATCTTGTTTAAATCATATACAACTACAAAATACATTTGAGCTTGGTTTAACCTTGAACTATATCATATTATCTAAACCATAATTGTGTAACTAGCCCTAAAACATGAAAAAATGAAATAATGATACCTTTATTATTAAATTTTATTATTTTTTATTTTACCTGAAATAAAAATTTGTATACAATTGTTGAATAGACTATTTATTAATTAAAATCTGTCATTATATATGTATATCTGTGTATAAAATAAAATTACATGAAACAACCTAAAATGTAAATAATGTATTATAAAGTATAACAATTCGAATTCAATCTAAACTTAAACGCCGAACCAAACTTGAGAAATAAACCGAGTTATGCTGAAATTTTTTAAGGCTGGCATTAGACAATAGACAATAAATCGCACGTTTAGTAAGTAGAACAAGAAAATCCATCTAAACTATAAAAATGTTGAAATATAAGGATTCCTCTAATTTTTCGTAGTGAAAAATCAGAGAAAACATGGGTACCCAATTAAACATCGGAATGTACCTTTCCTGTTGAGAATTTTATAAAAATACTTTAATAATTATGATTAATTTATGTGTTAATAGTCTCATAAAAGAATTCTGCGGGGAATGGTTATCTTTATAGTATCGTATGCGATTTTCTGTATATTCAACAGGCTTGTAAAGTTCAAGAAAGTAATGATAAACATAAGAAGTATTGACAGCTTATAAAGAAGAAAACTTGTATGACTAGTACAGTGAAGAGATAAAAACGCCCCGCTTAATGAATCCTATCGGAAATTAGAACTGAAATGTTGTATAGATTTTTAATTTATTTACTAAAATCTGGGTCATCAGTGTACCTACCGATGCGTTCTCGTACTAAAGCATAGATCTGTCAAAAGTGGGAGATAAGCATCCGTGACATTAACTAATAATTAATAACAATGTTGCAAGGTTATTCTTTTTTAGTAACTTTTATAATGTTGGAATTAAGGCTGCGTTCAGCGAATGGTCGGACGTCGGACCTGTCAAAGTCTTTCAACGGACAAATATTTCGTTAATCAGCCCAATCAACTTATTGGGAATATTGGGCAGGTTTTAAAATGTGACTACAATGGGCAGGCTCGTTCAGGGAGTATGACTGTGCCTTTTGTGTCAATAGTCTGTGTTCTGTGATCAACAGGTTATGTTTGTGGCCTTTATTCACTAATCACTATAAAAATTCACTAATTTGAGTAATTTGTAAACTATAGCAATCGCTTAACAATAACTGAGTAGCGGCTATCACTACACCATTCCTCCTGCAAGGACTCATAATAAACAAAAAATAAAAATATGTTTATATATCCATTTATTTATATATTTTCTGTAATCTATAACAAATTGATAATAAAATATGATTTGCAACTAATTTATGAACAGTAAAATCAAATCATAGTATTTACATTTTATATTTATGAAGCCACAAACAAAAACTGTTTTGTTTTGTGTAGCGGTTTGTTGCATGCGCGTCAGTATCGACTGACAAGTCTGAGAGCATTTTGTTGGCAATTGTGGCTGTACAGAAGAAAAATCTGGAAAATGGGTGAAACAGTGGTTTCCCGCCCTCCGATCTCCGTAGTAGAATCTACCATGATTTGTCTATGGATTCCTGTTGTTTTGGCCGGAACTGCGTTTTCTGAGGACCTTTTTAAAAGATTGAAGAAATTTTTGGAAACGGGCGAATTTCGAACTAAGGGATTCCTAATAATATTTCCACTAATTGATTATATAAGCTTATCTTAGATTATTTTTAGATATTTAAAAAAATATACGCAAGTGTCCATTGATTCAATCACATCCAATCTTTGAAGGAGATAGATTGTATAAGTTTCTCGCAACATCGCTGTTACGCCCTGTATATTAATAACCATTCTATTATATTCGTTGTTTTGTCGTTTCCTTAAAACACGGTAAATTCCAAACGCAAACTAATTAAAACAGTATAAATGCCACTTCATTTTAAAATCAAAAGGGTTTTTAAAATATGTAGGTATATTGTATGCAGCGTAATACCTACTTGCCTCGTATGTCGTAACAAGCACGTGTTTTGTGTCAAATCGACACGGAACAAGTGCACGTTTACTGTCACGAAAAAAGCCTATTCACACATGTTTTGCGGGCTCTATCGTGCATAACATTGCTAAAGACCAAAACAACTTACATAAACCCGCTTTTAAAACGACAGCGAGGACGTATTCTGTGTGTATATTATACATATATACTTGAAATAATTATATATCTAAACAATCGCGTGATTAAATATATTTTTATCGATATTTTTTTTCATATTAAACATGCACACTTTATTACATATTTGTGTTGGTCTCTAATTGCTAAAATTGCTTCTAGAATCTTCCGTGTTCTTGACTTCTGGACATTAGCAGAACCACTGTGATAGACTCATTTATTTCAAATTTCGTGGATTATTATTAATTTCTTGGACCAACGATTTCCATCTAATAATACAGTAGTACATATAAATAATCCTTTTAATGTAATAAAAAATGTGCAAAAGTTAAAAATTTAATGTCTTAGGAAACGAGGTACACTTAATACTTCTTAATATAGGTACCTAGGTATATAAATATTTAAACACATTTTAAAGGACATTTATTTAAATTTGCGCCTATAATAATGGAGTTTAAATAAGCTAATTTAATTTTTTTTATTATGAAATTAGCCATAAGGTTAATAGGTGCTGTTTGTCAATTTTACAAGTGATTTCAATATGGAATTATCTGCCAGATGATTCAAGTTGAAAAAACATATATTGATACTATTATAGAGACCTTAGGTGATTTGGAATCTATCAATAGTAAAATATAGTAACAAAAGTGAAATAATGTTAAATCATTATTATAGATTTAAGTTTATTCCATAGGTAAATTCAGTTCATAAAAATTTAACTTCTCGAGGGGACAGAGCGACGAGTCAAACTTGTATGTAGGAAATTCCCATAAAATATAACTATAGGTAGATACCTACCTCGATGTGCAGTTTGCATATTTTACCTATTTACACTTATATTTTTATCTTACAATACTTGAAAAACTTTTGACCCTAAAGTAGGTATAACGGTAATATTTAAACCCCTGCAATCATATCAAATATACTTAGGTAATATGTAGAAAGTTAAATTTAAACAAATTATACCCCTTACTTACGAAATCATTTAAATATATTAGTGATATTATTTTTACGTAACTCTGAATGATTTATATAATTTTTTTACAATTCTTTTACTTATATAACCAGACATTCTCAATGCCACTTGTAATTTGCAAAATGGGTGTTTTAAATAAAAATGTGTACCCATTAGTAAAAGTAAAATTGTCTAGTCACAATAATCGTGGATGGGTAATACATAAATGGCAACTACGACGATCACGTGGTTATCCACGTTACTTTAAACGTGATCTCTAGTTTAGATCATGTGCAAAATAGATCAATACAACTTAGACTTACGTATAGCTGTCTTTCTTCCACTTCTGAATGTAATAGTAATTTTGAATAAAGTTTAAAACCACAAGGATCAAATTTATACAACATTTATATATAAGCATTGTAGTAACCAACAAACAGATCTGTTCTTTTTGTATTTTTCTCTCATATTAACTAGGGTTTCCTCTTTTTCATAAATATGTGTGGCAGGTCACGTAGTAGGTAATGAAAAAGACGAAAACAAATAACTTAGGTGTGTCGTTGATTGTTTTCATCGCTCACGTGTACTCTAGCGTGTTCATTCGCTTCGTATCAGTGCCCAGCTAACTAGAGGAAGAAGCAAGTGAGATTGGCAAGTGTGTGCTTCGACACCTGTCAAATTTTCCGTAAACAATTGAAATACATTTATTATTGTAATAAGAGAGTCACTTGATATTTGTACTTCCTGATATGGTGCAGAACTTTTCTCAAATAAATGTGATTGTGTATTAAAAAATTATTTTGTTTTTAAATTAAAAATGGATATGACACAAAACTACTGGGAAGAAAATGCGAACATTCAACGTGTAAAATACGAAAGGTAAGTGTTATGAAGTTTTCGATGAGTGATAATTTACTTGTAGAGCTATGTTTTATATAAATTTATTGCAAAAATACTAGATAAATTTAATCATTGTGACGTAAACACGTCTCATTATTATATTTACTCATTCAATTCCGAAATGATATGGCTATTAATAACTTGATTTAATTATATAAAATTGTCAGATTTATAACCATTTTTAAATTATTAACGAAGAAACAACAACCTGCTTTACATGTTTTTTAAGTCATAGTAGTCGTGCTACGAATGCAAATTTTAGTTTAATTACATTTTCAACATTATATTGCAAGTTCTATAAAGAATTTTTGATATTCAAAATGTTTAGATCGTCTGAAAAAATATGCTGATTTGATTTAAGAGTGTACATTCAAATTATAGTGATAAATAAAAAATTTGAATTTATATTTAATTTTTTTCCCAATTTTCCTCTTCCTAAATCATTCAGATGTAGTTGTCATTCATTATTTTTAAAATTATCTAAACGAAAGAATATCATTAAGCGGCCAGTGGCGTACAGAAGTTGAGCCTTGAGGTCGGACAAAAATTGGTTAGATTTTTTTTGTTTAAAATTTGACTACACCACTGAGATTTGCATGCCGTCAAGTGCATAAAATATAGTAAAGGTTTGAGAAAAAGTTTCAATTAAAGCTGTCTCCAATTTTCGTGAATGGATTTGTAATTTTTTGTTATTCATAATTATAATTCAACGATTCATCCATTAAAATATAAAATTATTATTTAATTTGAAATTGACCATTAAAAAGAGCAAATTAGTAAAAATTTTATGAATTTATATTTATTTATATACTTAATTTACTTATATTCTCTCCGTTTAGGAAAAACAGAAATGATAAAAACTGTTAATAACTAATTTTATGTACTTAATTTACTCACTTAATTGTACATTTTAGTTTAAGGTGTTGCAGAATCCAGTGGCACAATCAGAACTTAAATTAAAAAATTGCCAACAATTTTTATCAGGTTTGATAACGAAGAAAACGCAAGTAGGATTTGATAACTGGAAACAAATTCAAATGTCACGTGATGTAATAGAGTTTTTTAAGGTCTATCTTTCAAAAAGCCAGAATTAAATATGATAATATTAATAATTAATAATATTATAAAAGGTGTTTCCATATAAATGAATCACACTGTGTATGTTGTCTAAGTAATTGAAAATGGCAACAAGTAGGTATGTAAACAGTGTGATCCACAATAGCTGTGAAGAGCAAAACCTTTTTTTACTTGTAAATTTACGAGAAAATATAATTTTTTTATAAAGGTTCCTACTTCAAATTTTTAAAAGTAGCTACTCCTATGTTTTGAAGTTTCGAAAAGTATTACTAATAGGTATTGTTAGTAATTTCAAGAGTATGTATTGTAAATATAAAGTTTCAGTTTTTTTGTAAAAAGAATAATTACCTTCTTTATACATATTATACTATGTAACTACCTAATATTTTATACCTACCTTTGGATAGGTAAAAGTAAATTATATTACTTAGGTAAAAAATAAATTTTGAAAAGCAACGATGTGTTGTCCTGTTGAACAGAAAAAAAAACATAAGTACACATCTCACGAATTTTAGAGATCAAAACTATTTCCAAATTTTAATATATAAAAGTTTGTTTTGTATTTTGTTTAATCTTATACAAGGCGAGTCAGATTTAATATCGGATCCGAGAGTATGTATAAATTTGGTATTTTGTGTGTTCCAAATTTAGTTTAAATATTTCATATTTTGTTACAATTATTTTCGGAATTACTATCAGATACTGGGTTTGATTTTAAATACGACTCGTCCTGTACTATTCTTTGATAACTTTAATTTTTAAAATACGAAAATTTTCGGGTTGGCCTGTGTATCTGGTTGCTGCCAGTTACAAAATTACCTTGCAGTTTCTTAGTCTTCCTAGTCTAGGGCTAGGCTTTGTATCTCAGTTGTGGCGAAGCATTTGCCTAGTCTCCATTGAAGATGCCGGAAATGGATAACGGCGCGTAACGTTTCTAAGCATTGGATGCAACTAGTTCTGACAGTGGGTCCATCCCCATAGAGCCTATATCGAGAACAACAACAGCATATTAAAGATTCCTAGCTAAGGAAGTGCAAGGTAAGTCTGTAACTTGGATTGCACTGTAGGTCCACTCTGATATGGCGCCCTTTCTGAAATATCAAAATGTAGTGACCTAAAGCATAAAAAATTGTTTTGAAGTTGCTATAATATTTAATCTCAAAGGTTACTTTATGTTAAAAAAAAATTCTCACCAAAAGCCTGTTTGATAAATCAAAAATTTACCGAGCTTATAAGGCGGTGCCCTGTCCCATGCTAAATGAATGGAAAACATTTTTTTATAGCTTACGTTAAAATACGTGAACATTTTTCCAAAACCTCCACAAACTTGAGGGCTGTAACTATTTCCTGTTAAAGTTACGAGCTTAATTACTGAAGATTTTATGTAGAGAATTAAATTTCCTAAGAATTCGAAAAAAAAAATCAGATTTTTCGATCGAAAAAAACAGATAAACGTTTCATTTCTATTTTAACGAATAATATAAAAATAATTTTTACGAATAAAAAACATGCTATATTTAAGAATATCTTTTTTAATTTTTCTTTCGATATTTTGAAATTTAGTGAATACATATGCAATTATTTCAACATAATAATTGTAGCCTTGAAGTTTTAATATATCAGTCATAGCAGTGAGAAAAAATTTGTTCTCAGCCGACGGAAACCTGACGCCTTCCAAATTTTAGTCAACTTTCAAATTTTAGTAGCTTTTCAAATTTTGGCATCGCACAAATTATGGTCCTCTAGACCCGGGCCCTCGCGGGCCTGAGCTTAAATCCGTTCCTGAGCACGGGCCGTGAGAGCTTTAAAACCAAAATTATTTTCAAGTTTCAACTTGTGTAATTAATTATTATGCATATTCAAAAAATATTTTTACTGTATTGATTGATTTACTTTTATAACTATAAATTTTTATCTTGTAGTTATTAAAATTGTTTTTATGTAATAAAAATACCTTAGTTAATAAAATACGTTTTCTAAAATTATTAAGCTATAATAAATGGAAAATTTTGAGGAATCTCGCTGTTAATTTTTAGTATTGTTTTATTTCCAGTACGTTTAAAGTTTAAAAGGGTTTTGAATAAACATGTTCGAAATTAACAACGTAGGGAACATCTTGCTCTGGTGTTAAATTTTTTTCAAAAATTGATAACATGAAATGTCTTGAAAAACACATGGACTAAATTTTATAACAAATTTTTTAGTTACGTGTATCAGCGTAAGCCGCATTTAATTGTAGTATATTTTGTAAACACCACCTCCAGTATCGTACGAAACATCAGTTAAAAATAAAAAGTAGATTATGTATTTCTGTTATTTTCTACTATTATAAAGTTGTTTACTGATAATGTAGAGGCGCACGAACAACAGACTTTAGGCTTGGCTATATTCCAGAATAAAAAAATAATATGCACTTGATTCCAATAACATAGACTTTTAAGAATTTGATCGTCGTTCCGTAATCGGCACGTGTATTTATTGAATGTATTTCGCGTATTAAATCACGTGTCGAATTTTTTCTGTGAAGTATCATTTTCGGAATTACGTTAACGAATGTACTTTTATCACGTAGTACTAACAGTTGGAAGCTGTTGTGTCGTAGATAGGCGTGTCACGTTTTAGACAAATATTTACGAGTTATCTGATCTATTTCAATTTAATTATACAGGGTGGTCCGAATTTTATGCAGGAAACTTCGAGGGCAGATAGATCTCTTTAAAATAATATGTGTTTGCCTTATAAACATAGGTCTGGAACGGCACCGTTTTAGAGATACAGGGTGTTGAAGTTGTCAAAAAAAATTGATTTTTTGTTTATATCTCCAGAATCTATTAACCGATCTCAATAAAAGTTGGTACATATAATGTATGATAGTAGGCCTTATATTCCCTGAAATATGAGCTTTAAAGGTTCAACCAGTGGTGTACAACTGGACAGGGGTCACCCCCTTTTTTACAAAAAAACCTACGCCACTGCATTTTTTACATGTCATTGTAACTGATTTATATTTTAATGCACAAAATACGTAAAAAAGGTGACATTAATTTTTTCCCTAAGTTCGCCGTTCTCAAGTTATTCATACCAATACAATCCCCTTGTGGCAGACACTTCTAACGATAATATTACAAGAATATTTGTTTATGTTTAAAAGTAAGTGCAATTTGTAAGCAAATCAACAAAATTATTTACATTCCTTTCTACACCACCTGTGAGGTAGTTGCGATATAAACAAAAAATCAATTTTTTTTAAAACCTCAACACCCTGTATCTCCAAAACGGGGCCGTTCCAGACCTATGTTTATAAGGCAAACACATATTATTTTAAAGAGATCTATCTACCTCCGAAGTTTCCTGCATAAAATTCGGACCACCCTGTATATATTTTTATAACTATAAAAGGGGCGAATATAAACTTTGATAGGTCAAAAGATAATTTCAAAAAATTTATTTAAAAAAAAATTATCACAGATAATGGCTAGAAAATATTAAACTAATATAACTTTAATTTATAACATCCAAAAAGTCTAAGACTTTGAGTCTCGGTTAAAGCTTGATTAACTGATCAGGCGATTAGACTGTACATATATTGATTTATTTTATAAAGTACCATCACAATCTAATCGCCTAATTAGTTAATCGAGCCTTAACCGAGACTCGAAGTACCGGGCCTAATATAATTAGAATTGCTAGGATACCGAACATTATTTGTGCTTTGTGGAATTTCCTGAGGAGATAGACAAAAAGTTGTTAAAAATGTCTCGGTCTCGATTTTCTCGAAAAATTGAATGGGCATCGTGATATCTCCACTCATTTAGGAGGTGTGTTTAACATTACTATATAGGTCGTTTTTTTGGCGATTTTTGTTTAATGAAGCAGCACAAAAGGTACTTTGATAATTTTAAAAATGACTGGGTCAAATATATCTTAGTCCATAATTGCTTCATTTGTAAGATACAAAAGTATTTAAGTTTTTAAAAAACATTGCAATCACGCAAATATCTCTGAACATGTTTTACGTAGATTAATGAAACTAGGGGTGGCGACTTAATTAAATACAGCTCAACCATCTTCATGCTCAGTGAGATGAGCAATGAAGAACGCGCCCTACGTACAAAAATTTAGAAGATAGAGTGGAAGGAACTAATGTTCAATCGAGAGACAAAGCAAAGACAATTATTTACAAAAAGAATTATTTATTAATTTTTTTATCGTTCTTCTGGTTCTCTGCAGGTCTCCGGTACATTGCCACTGTGCATCCGACCTTCACTGAGTATTTTGCACATTCGATAGTTCATTTGATTGGTAATGGTCAAATCAAGTTAGAGTTATTTTTTAGTCTAAAATAATATTAGGTACACAGTTGAATAAATCGAAAATATTTTTAAAACTGTTTTATAAGAATTTTTTATTACAAATACAATTTTAATACAATGTAATCATTAAAAGTCCAGAAAATTCAGTGACGTAGAAATTTGCCTATGACTTCTCTTTGGAAAATTTTTACGCCAATGTTTGTTTTTACTCTTAAAAATATATTCGCAACAAAAAAATCTTATACTTAAAAATGTTTTTTGTGAAGCGAACGTTTTTTTTATTTTAATTCAACTATTTAAAATAATAATAACTTGAAAATTCCTTGTTTCATGAATAAAATGTGGCGTCGAAGTTCTGACGTTCTTAACGAAGGTGCCTCCCAGTAACTCCACCACTGGTTGATATAATTGTGTACAAATTCAGTTAACTTCCATTTAGCTATATCGCATTGCCGAGTTTCATTAATTTGTGCTACATAACTTTTGAAATATTTGTATATTTGTAATGTTTATTAAAAGTTTAAACACCCTGTAACTTGCAAATGAAGCAACAACGACTAAGATATACATATTTGCCTCAATTATTATAAGGGTTCAAGATTATCGGGGTATTATTTGTACTATTTCCTACATTGTAGTCCCTGTAAAATGGATACTTTTTTATATGTAATTCAATTGTTTTGTCATACAGTGTGTCATGCGTTTTTTTATCTACATATAAATCAAATACATCCATCGTACCACACAATTAATAGTATCAATATAAAAAAATATATATTTTTGCCTCTAAACCTTCAAACAATTTAAAAAATATGTATATATTTGAACGGAAATTTTATGCAGATTTAGAACATCAAAAAAAAAAAATATAAGTAACGGTTTAGATTATAAATGAAAAATCTGATGTTTTTAAAAATATTACGTTCATCCACTCTACGCAAAAATCCGACCAAAAAACCTTTTTACAAAAAAAATAATCGGTTACTAAAAAAAAAGAAAACCGAATCAAAATTCGAGCTCGGGACATCTCCAGTACTAGTACTTTTTGTTAATCTACTCAAGTACGGGAAACCTAAAAATATCGAAATTGGCCCACATTATATTTCTACAAATAGAAAACTCATTTCAGTGGCGCAGTATTTTTTTATACTATACTAATACTAATTTCTCCATGTTTTATTTGAGAATTTGACTGATTAAATGTATTTTTGTTCTTTTATAAATATATGTATTTTATATTTCTATAAGATAGTTATGATGAGTAAAATAAATATTTCTTGAGTAGAGATATACATATTATCTTCTTTAATTTTACTAAGATTTTGAATTGATTGTTAAATAAGCCCCCCCCCCCAAGCGTTCGACCCAACGTGAAAATAAGAAAATCTTTTTTAGAAGACATTTTTCACTTTCACTACATTTCGACTCTCCCAAACTTTTTTCTGGCTCCGCTACTGACTCGTATCTACTTATTACGAACATGAAACAAATATTTATAAAATTTACAGCTGTGCAATAAACTTTTTTTTTATATTTAATTGCCTTAATTTCTGTGTATTCTATGTTTTGATCGTAAAACAATAAACATTATGCCACGTTTTAATCACCAGCAATACATATAAGACGTAAGTGTGAAGTGTATAGAACTAGAATCTGAAGATAAAAAAATTCTAAACAGTGTATTGACTGTTCCATAAAATTGTATCTATAAAATTGTAATCAGTACGCCTGAAAGGAGTTTGTATCGAATTTTACTTTCACTTCTCAAAACATGAAAATCAATGATTTTCAATTATCACTCTAAAAATTCGTTATTTTAGTTATTTTTACTTACCACCCTTCATATACAGCGTGTCCCACTAGCGCGAGAAAGTCCAATATCTATGTTAAAATGAGGAATATATGGATTTCTCTTTTTATTGTGTTGCTACATTTCTCGGAATGTACAAATTAAAAATATATTCAGCTATACAGGGTGTTCCACTTTTCCTGGACAGACACCAACTTTGGTTTTTTAAATGGAAACATACATTTTTTATATTTATTTCGGATTCTACATAAAAAATAAAGGGTACTTTGTGTAGAATAGTTCTATTCAAATATTCACAGTTTTTGAGATATCTCGCTTGAAAGGTTTTTCTAGTCGATATTGGTTGCTTACATTTTCTGATACTGACAGGTTATACTAATAGCTACTAAGCCCATTTTTTTATCAGATGTTTAGTAAGGATGACTCTTCCGAATCATGCTCCAAAAACTGGCCTGCGTTATACAGGGTGACCAAAATATCATGTCAAAATTGCCAATTGAAAAATTGAAAAATCTCGATTTTTTTAAATGCAACGCCCTGTATATTTTCATACCATGAGATGCAGAATTAAATTCTCTACAACTTTGCTATACCTGCTCCTATACCAAAATTCATTAGTTTTTCATGAAATCTCATTTCTATGAAAAAATGCGAAGTTTACAAATAGCTTATATGTAAAATAACGTAGTAGGCTCCTGTCAAATGATAATCTGGAAAATTTTCGATTCACATAAGGTTTAATAGAAAGAAAGGTTTAATAGAAGAAGAGAAGCCCATGGTAACTGTTTATTGGCAAGTCGTATTTACCAAGCTAATAATCCAGATTTACAAAGATATCCTCGTACAAAGTGTTTTGTAAAACTGAAGGAGAGGTTTGAAAGAACGGCAAATGCAAATTATGAGAAGACAACAAGAACACACGCATGTGGTAATCAGGATAGTCAAATTGACATTTTGGAATGTGCAGTCCAAAATCCATCTACAAGTGTCAGAGAAATTAGTGATGAAATTAGTATTTCCAAAAGTGTGGTTAATAGAACGTTAAAGAAACACAACTTCCACCCCTATCATTCTGAGCATCACCAATTCTTAACACAGCAAGATTTTCAGAAGCGAGTACAGTTTTGTGAGTGGGCAACTATAAAGCTGCAAGATGATTTTTTTTTTCAAAAGTGTTATTTACTGACGAGTCATCCTTTGCAAATACTGGTCGAGAGAGTCGATATAATTATCACCATTACGCCGATCATAATCCCAGATTAATAAGACAAGACGATCATCAACATCGCTTTAAAGTCAACGTCTGGGCGGGAATATGCGGAGAATATGTCATTGGATCACATTTTTTTGAAGGAAACTTAACTGGTAATGGGTATTTTCAATTTTTACAAAACGACTTGTTCCAATTGCAGGGACATATTCTTCCGGATGACTTAAACAGTTAGTGGTTCCAACTTGATGGTGCCCCTGCACATTCCACACTGACGGTAAGTTTTCTCATTATGTAAGTTATGTAAATTCATAGAAAAACTGTTTCAGGTTAGAGAATACTTAAATGATTTGTGGATAGGTAGCCAATTCCATGGCCTCCCCGATCCCCAGACCTTACTTGTCTTGATTTTTTTTTCATGGGGCTATATAAAAGACAGGGTGTATGAAACTCCTCCGACAGATGTAGAAGATTTACGGGCAAAGATAAGAAATGCTTTTTTGACCCTAACTCCGGAAATGCTGCGAAATGTGTGAAATGTGTGCAATTTTCGTCGTAGAATTGCTCAATATCTATAGAAAAATGGCAGACATTTTGAGCGGTTACCTGTTAATTACTAATTTAACTAGGTCTTTATTACTTCTGTTAGAAATGCACGATGTTAATTTACTGTTTTGGAGACTGCATGCATGTGCTCTTGTCGTCTTCTCATAATTTGTATTTGTTGTTCTTTCAAACCTCTCCTTCAGTTTTACAAAACACTTTGTACGAGGATATCTTTGTAAATCTGGATTATTAGTTTGGCAAATACAACTTGCCAATAAACAGTTACCATGAGTTTTACTAATTATTCTATTTATTTACTAATTCTTCTTTAGAGTAATTCATTTCACAATTATTACTGTCGCCTTTCTATTAAACCTTATGTGAATCGAAAATTTTCCAGATTATCATGTGACAGGAGCCTACTACGTTATTTTACATACAGGGCTGTAAAATCCACATGGTCCATCTGCCTTTACATGAGAACGACAAAGTAAAGAAATCCGTGCAATAGACAAGGATGGCTATAGTGAAGACGTTTCATAATCTGAATAGTCATCGCCCGTTTCGGGTTAGAAGTGGGAGTGACTATTCAGATTATGAAACGTCTTCAATGTAACCATCCTTGTCTATCGCACCCATTTCTATGACTTACTTTATCGCTCTCACGTAACGGCCGATGTACCATGGGCACTTCCGAACCTGTATAAG
Source organism: Anoplophora glabripennis (assembly GCF_000390285.2). Taxonomy (NCBI): domain Eukaryota; kingdom Metazoa; phylum Arthropoda; class Insecta; order Coleoptera; family Cerambycidae; genus Anoplophora; species Anoplophora glabripennis. The sequence goes on from NW_019417572.1 coordinate 40,765, forward strand.
CTATTTGTAAATATCGCATTTTTTCATAGAAATGAGATTTCATGAAAAACTAATGAATTTTGGTATAGGAGCAGGTATAGCAAAGTTGTAGAGAATTTAATTCTGCATCTCATGGTATGAAAATATACAGGGCGTTGCATTTAAAAAAAATCGAGATTTTCAATTTTTCAATTGGCAATTTTGACATGATATTTTGGTCACCCTGTATAACGCAGGTCAGTTTTTGGAGCATGATTCGGAAGAGTCATCCTCACTAAAGATCTGATAAAAAAAAGGGCTTAGTAGCTATTAGTATAACCTGTCAGTATCAGAAAATGTAAGCAACCAATATCGACTAGAAAAACCTTTCATGCGAGATATCTCAAAAACTGAATATTTGAATAGAACTATTCTACACAAAGTACCCTTTATTTTTGATGTAGAATCCGAGAAAAATATAAAAAATGTGTGTTTCCATTTAAAAAACCAAAGTTGGTGTCTGTCCAAGAAAAGTGGAACACCCTGTATAGTTGAATATATTTTTAATTTGTACATTCCGAGAAATGTGGCAACACAGTAAAAAGAAAAATCCATATATTCCTCATTTTAACATAGATATTGGACTTTCCCGCACTAGTGGGACACGCTGTATATAATAGGTTTTAAATACCTACGGAAATAAGGGATCCGTAATGGTTATATATTTTTACAATAGAAAGTGACTTTAAGTAGATGCAAATTAAGTATGAGAGCATGTGGATCCAGATTTTAATTTAAATAAAATTGTAATAAAAGAAATCAGTTTGCTTTTAATGTTAATCAGGCTAATTCATTCCATGTTTTTTCTTTAGGTGGCCTTTTGTTTGCGAATAAAGAGATAATAATAAAATAGTAATAAAATATAACAATTTTTTTAATTAATTTTAATTTAAGAGTTATCAATTTCCGTTTATTATAATTTAATTGTAAATACAGGTAATAGTGGTAACACAATAAGAAGGTAGCTGTAGATTGGAATAACCATAATGTCTAGTGTTGATATGACTTGTTCATATTTTTGAAATAAAAAAACGTCCAATTCAAAGATATAAAATATATAGGGCGTTCTGTTTTTAAAAGAACTTCGTCTGTGAAAGTTGCGTACGCTATCTTTAGTTGTTTCTCCTGAAAACGAATTTTTGCAGCCTTCAAAGGACTATACAACTTTTATTGGAAACTTTTTCCTGAAGTCACAGGTAAAACGGTTAACAGTTATCAATTTTATTTTCGGAAATACTTTTGGATTTCTTTGTGTTATCGAAATGTACCCAATTTTAATAAAATATTGATTCCAAAGTTTAACATCCCGTTAGTTGGAAATTAGACCCTATATGTACTTGCGAACCACCCCGAATATTCCAATTTTAGTTACCCACTGGTGTGTACGAAATCAAGTTAAGGCAGTAATAAAAATAAATAATTAAAAATAGTGTCGCCCTTAAGCATTATAATTTTTGCTAATATTTGTCAAGAAATTAATTGACTAGCCTACAAATAGTTAATGAATATAAATAAAACAATGAGTTAAGTTTATAGACCTCACTACAAACAAACGACTAATTACCTTGTCGACGTACACGACTACACCATAGGCGTGACCTTGCTGAAATCGCGAGACGAAATACAAGTAAAATTTATGTACGCTTCACTTTTGTCGATGCTTCGAATGTTTCAGGCTTTGTAAGAGTTAAATTATCTCGGGATAGGTTATACAGGGTGTAACAACGACTTGCGATAAACTTCCATTGATTCCATTTACAAACAATAAAAGCGGTACTGAAGCACGTTTTCTTTTATCAGTTACTCAAGAACCATTAAAGATACAGATTTCAAACTCTTCGCCAAGAAGCTGTGTAGAAGTACAATTTTATCAAAAACTAGCCAGTTGCGTCGGAATTAGCAGGGATCTAAGGGGTTTCAACTGTAAAAAAAGTTATTTTATATCGCAGAGTTCGTTTTGATTTTTTTCTCGTAGAATACATCGTGCATGATTAAAAGTCCAAAAATTATAACAAAGGTGCATTTTTTTTGGAGTGGAGCACATGGGAAATTAGAATAATTTGAATATTGCACAAATTCACATTTATTTTAATGAAGGAAAGTCAGACGAATAGTCAGCGTTTCCTAATTCTGTACTGTGTTCTATTGTTGAAATTAGAACAAATGAAATAATTGACTTTTACTTACAAAATCTGTTTGTTAGTCAATATTTTAAGGATTTATTATTATTTCAAAATTATATCAAATAATTTGTTAAGTACTATTTCTGTCAATACAACTAACTTGCTAAGCCAAAGGGCTTTCGTGTCATTAACATTTTTGTAAAACGATATAGTTATTAAAGTAGTATTAACGACGTTTCGCAATTCCGGACTAAAAATGGCGGAGCTTTAGAGCGTGCGGTGTTTTTACGAAACATCCGGTAATTTCTGAAGCAAATTATGAATCAGTCTTATTTTTTTTAAAAGTCGTTTTATAATTACAGTTGCAATTCTCATGAAGAAGTTGCCAGGATGAAGGATGAGAGAGCGGTTTATCCTTGCTGCGACACGTGAGTATATTTTTAATTAATGTGCTGTTCACCGACGCATTTTCCTAAAATTAATGTACACGTAAATAGTAAATTTTTTGGCTTATTGACTTGATAAAATGAACAACTGTCTAATAAGTTTTTAATTTTTTCTTTTTCATAGGGCAATATAAAAATATAACACTTCGAGTTTAAATCAAATAATTTTTAGTTTCGTTTTGCTTTCTAATAAATTGCAAAATTTTTATTGAAATAATGAAGGTTGTAGAAAATTTAATTGGTTGTATCTTGATAATGTAACTTTGAATCCACAACGTTATTAGGGAATAACTTCACTCACAGATTGTTATTACGAAAATACTTAATACAAAATTTGTAAAAAAAGAATTGTAGGCAGCTTATACTAGATCTCGAAAATAGTTGCAAAATATTTTTTTTTGTAATTAACTGTTTCTTTAAATATTTATAATGTTAATTTGATACTAATTAACATTTTATTTTTTAAACTTCATGATGTTGTAACAAAGAAAAATGAAAATTTTGTGAAAAATAAGAAAGCAACTACCAGTTAATAAAAGAAAAATAAACAATTGCACATATACAAACATAGACCTTATACAATCTGCCATTATACATTTTTTTTAATGATTTCCTCAAACTGCTTAGTCAATACAAAAGTAACATTTCTCCTCTTTTCAGCCAAAAATGTTAAATTTATGATTTTCTCGATTAAAACTAATTTTGATTTCAATGACATGTTTTTACGAGTACATAATTCAAAATATTCAAAAAATTAATATATTCTCTGACAAATGTCGTCTTCTATGTGACAGCGGCAATTTTGAATAGAATACGTGTAGCCATGTGGAAACAACTAAAGAAATAATTAGTAACTTAACGACAATTTGTTCACTCATGAAAAAGACTGGACTTTCACTATATGACCATATAAATCATTTTCTAAAAAGATTATGGATCTGATTTTTTATCAACATATAATCACTCCAATTTTTTGCAACTGCCAATATTAAAACATAATAAAAACTTGTCCATAATTTCAGAAATTTAAATTTTTCCACTGCGACATGTAGTGAAGACGATTGTGAATATGGACCTTATAAGAAGAATAAAGTCGCAAGGGTATGTATTTGATTTATTATCTTTGTCTGTGTAGCATGTGATACTTTTTCTTTTAAAATTGATGCAACACAGTCATTATATTAATTTTGACTGGAGGAAAATTTATTTAATTTTATTTTCCAAATTGCACAAATTTTTTAGTGACATGCCACATTTCTGAAAGGATCTTTTGCAAGTTATAATACCCGATAAAAAAAATAAGATTAAAATCTGTAGTAAAATCTTTCCCATTTAACTTTTTTAGGTAATATCAGCTAGTTCGTAATCCATTATTAAGCTGTCAATAACCAGTAAAATATTCAGAATTTTACTTTAATGGATTGAAGAAATTGTTTTTTATTACTTATACTTTTAATAAAAGAATATTACAATATTCTAAAGTAATATACATAAAAATGAAAACGTCACTAGGTACCTACCTTTTTACTTGTTAATTTTAATAATGATCGATTAGTTTTTATCTGATGATTAAAGTTTGCTCAAAATTCTCAGAATGCAAAGTTTATTGGATTGTGATAATAATTTTAATAAATATGCTTTTAATTTTACGCTTTTTTATAAAATTGATAAGATTACAAAAGTTCATTTTTTGTTTTCAATCTTACATAATCGTAGCAGTTAGCTCTTATTATTGATAAAAACTGTGTAACCGGTTCTTTAAAAATGATTTAAAAATAAAAGAGAAATTGAACAACAAAAGTTTTATTGAAAATGTTACGTTGAAAAAACAATAATTTTAATTGTTAACATATCTGTTAATGCTTCTGTGCTTTCTGCAACTTGTGGTTGAGGTTCTCTATTTTAGTAACTGATTTTAGCTAGAGCTAGATTTTGAGATGGCCCTTAAAGTAAGACACTTTGAAGGTATAATTTTTTTGCTAGCAAGACCCAATGTCCCATCGAATAATAGAAAAGAGGAGGAGAGATAGAATGAATAACTGCCTCGCAGATTTGTCCCGCCTAATACCCACTGAATATTTGAAAAAAGGAAGAGGAAGGATCGAGAAAACAGAAATTATTGAAATGGCAATTAAACATATGAAATATTTACAGCAGGAACATGGGAATCCTACTGAACATTATCGGTAATTTTCAGATAATTTTAACACTATATAGTGTAGTCTTTAAGTATTTTGCAACAATAGAGGTGACGATTCTTTAGATCATTTCAAGGAGAAAACTTCTTATGAACATGCTATATTGTATCCTTAACACCTTAGTTTTCAAGATGCAGGGCGTTAAAGTTTGTGAAAAATATCACATCTATGTAAATATCTCGAAAGATGTGCAACATATGTTAATGAAACTCTAAAAATTATATCAACCAGTGACGGGAGATGACGAAACTAAGAACTGCAAAAATTTCGATGCCACTAAGTATTTTGGAAAGCATGCTTGTGATCCACTAGTGTGCATTTGTATTGTACATTCCATTCCGGTAAAAAGAACCCCAGAAAACCTTGCAGATCATGATTATAGTACACACAATTTTTCCCGTGATTCAAAAGAAGCTACGATTTTCGAAGTGAAAGAATGTGTGGTGCATGTGTTCAGATGACAGGTTTGGAGAATTCATTGGCATGCAATTGCAAACTTCTGGAATCTTCCAGATTTTTGAGTCGATGATTATTTTGAACTTTTAGTGATTACATTGTATTTAGAGTAGTTCGATTTATTCAACTGTATAGTAAGCCTCTCTAAGAGTGAAAGAATAATACTTGAACATGATTTATTTTTAAAATAAATAAGAAGATTCAGAGGTTCTTAAAAATGTATGTTTCTAATTTGTTCTATACAGTGTTTTCTTAGGCCATACTCAGTTTTAAAAAAAGATCACATTTATCTCTAAAAATGTTTTAATTAGATTAATGAAGCTTTTGCTAATGATACAGTACATTTAATTAAACATTATAATAAGTCCTTTCAATGTCACTGAGTGTTTTGAAAAATGAAGAAACACTTTTAATTCCTATGAAAAAGGGTATCTCTTACTTTACTTTATTCGTCAAAGTTATTTTTTTGAGTTTAAAATAAGTTTACCATCACTGTTGATTAAATCAAAAATATTTTTACTACTGTTCACTCCAAAAAATATATGTATGTAGAAATTTTGTGATCAAAGACAAAAAAAAATCATTGCCTAAAAATTTAATTTTTGAAACTGCTTCCCTCGAATTCCAGATTTATTTATTTTTGCTATGGTTGCATTGTATTTAAAATTGTATTTAGAGAAACGAAATTTCAGTACACTTTTTTTTATGAAATGAACAGTTTAATTTTTCTAAATTAGTTTAACTGTATGATGTCAAACGAAAGACACCTTTATTAGAAATACCAATTGTTAAAGCTTTTATTGAATTTCCAAAATATTCAGTGATGTTGAAATTATAGAATTCTTAATGATAGCACCTCCCAGTATTTCTGCCACTGGTTGATACATTTGTAAACCAGTTTAATGAATTTTACTTTAAAGTAAGTAAATTACTAACCAATCTTGCATCTGTGTACATCAAAGGTCTTTGAAGATAATTGAATAATTGAGAGTTTTTTTAACTGCAACACCCTGCATTTTGAAAACTAATTGCTTTAGACTTTTTGATCTAAAATAGTCCAAGGACTTAAAAAACATACTATATGTAATAAATCCATTTTAACAATTTGTAAAGTAACAAATATTTTAGGTTGGGGTACCAAGAATGCATGTCGGAGGCTATGAGGTTCATGGTAGAAGTGGAAGGCCATTTTCCACGTGAGGCTATATGTGTACGATTATTAAACCACTTACAGAAGCACTGCGAATCAATATCAAGGACTCCGCACGTCAATCAAAATAGGACCCCAGTAGCGACTACCGAACACATTGTACCATTGCAAAATCCCCATGAAACGGTTAGGAATAATATCCAGTTAAAAGTAACTGAATATCCAGTGGCGAAAAGTGAACCCGAACAAAACAATAATAATTCGTACAGTGTTAGAACTAACAATCATACTCAGTCCTCTGAATCTGATTATGAAAAACATCCAGAGGCTAATGGGGTTTCCTATAAATATAAAACTAATATTAAGCTTAGGTTCACTCAAGATATGAACAGTGGCGGTCAAGAGAATCCGAAGAGGCAGAAGATCGACAATGGAAGAAGAAATTCTGTTACAAGTACAGAAAATCAGAGGTAAATATTTTGTTTTTGATTGGTTCCGTTTTCTTATTCTCATCTTTTTTAGAATCTATTTTTTTCACTGTGTCGAGTCATAATTTTGCTTGTATTTTGTTTAGACGAATGAAATATTTTCTTATTCAAACATCAAGCAATGGGGTGTTTACCCACTTTTATAATATTGCCCTTTAATGTTAAAATTAGCTCTACATATTTTATTTTTGTATGAATCATTGGCATAAAAAATATGAAAGTGGAATAAATTTAGGCGAATATTTGTAATGTATTAGTATTAGATATACGGGATGAGAGAGTCTGTCACTTTCATAATTGTTGACATCGCTCACAGTTGTGGAAGTTGGGCCGCACTATCGATCAAACGGCATTTTTTTATGTCAAAATCGAAGAAGAATTAACGAATCCTTTTACATTTTTTTTTAAATCAAAGCTTATTTGATGCAGATTTAGGGAAAATGATTGTGAATGTCATCATCCCCTATTTTGGGGGTGGAAATGAAGGGTGAATAGGTGAAAAAAGTGAAAATCGATTTTCTTTGTTCAGAAATCTTATATCTTCGATAAATACAGTGAAATTAAGACACAATTTGGTGGAATCAATGCTCAATTGAAACAAGTTAAGGAAAAATTAATGAAAATATTTTCATCCCTATTTTAGGGGTGGAAGTGAGGGGTGAGGGTGTAGAAAAATTAAAATTAAAGAAAATATGCATAAAAGGTTTTTGTTGTCGCTGAACACGAATAAAAGCATTACTAAAACAAAAAACTCCTTTTTAGGAGCTGTTTTTATCATCCCCTGATTTAGAGGAAGAACTGAGGGATGGAGGATAATAAAATTAATCTGAAATATTACCAGTTTTTCAATTTGCTGAACTTATATGGAAACGTCCATATTTTTGTTAACAGACAAAATTTTTTTGAGGAATATTTTTATATTTTCTTGTTTTTTTTTTATATAAATTCTGCCACAACAGCCCAATAACAGAATAAGCAGAACATAATATAAACCAAATATTGTAGCAATATACATAAAGAAAAAAAAAAGAAATTGGACATAAAAAATGAAGCACTAAAAGCAAATAAAAATAAAAATTAAGATACAGATCAAACAAGTCGTGCAAAGAATAACAGGGAGTTGTTTTTAATTTAAAGATGAGTTAAAGCTCCAAAAAAAAAAAAATGAAATAGATCATTATTACATAATATTGCAAATATTGTGCAGAGGGTAATACTTTGTAATATTTGTATGCTGGGTGGATAAGTATAACAAATCTTATAGTAACAAATCTATAATGAACAATAGACCATTTGATTCTGGAATAATTTAAACAAAGAAATAAAAAAATTTTTATTACCCCATAAAAATGTTAATTGCCATACACAAAAAATGTTCTATTCAAAGAAAAAAAATTGACTTGTTTATTTTGGTAATAATAAACTAACTTCACAAATAAAAAATTGAAATTAAAAAACGTTACATTGCAGCAACAAAAAATCTAAAACTTTTGTCAAAATTCATTTAGAAACAAATAATTCTTTAAAAGAGGTATTAATAAATATTCCACATTTTGTAACGGCTCATTCTGCTTTGCAGTCAAAATAAAACATTAAGCTTTTAAATTTACGATTTTCAAATAAAACAGTGACATTATTTTGCGTTAGAAGTTCTTGAAAGTTTGTTTACAAAGAATAGCCTGTTATGGTATTATAAGTGTATGTATTTATTTAGTTCCAGTCACAGTTCTCCTCCAAGTAGCGAACTGTGTACCAGAATCTCGGACAGCGACAACACCCACCGAAGGTCTCCATCAGATAGCACAGTGTCGACCAATAACCACACCAAGCTAGAACCGCCTAGAAATGACATTATGCAAAGGTACTCGCCAAATATAAGGAATTTCCTGCAAAACGATCTAAAACACAATTTTAATGTTCCTATATTCGTCCTACATGCAAAAGGTTCATATTACGTGCCATTAACTATTGATTACAAAACATTACTACCGTTTCTACAAAATTATGACATACTGGAGGTCGTGCCTGCAATGCAAAATGTGGTATTGCATCCCGTAACTATTAACGTTAATTTCTTACCAAATTATGACAACGATGTTACTAACAACAAATACAAATCGGAATACACAAACAATTGGCATTAGGTATGAAGGAATGTAATATTAAAAGGCTGTGATGGTCAGGGGACTTTAAAGACTGATATAAATTTTATATAGTCTATTAAACCAGATAGAGTTTTTACTTTTAAAATGTAACATGTAATGTTTTAAAATAGAAGGAAATTGCAGATTTTAAGCCATGTTATTTCTTGGAGCCCTTGGATTTTTACAAGTATGCATTGTCCAAATTAGCAATTAATTTACTATACAGGAGTATTGAAAGGTATTTATTAGTATCTCCTAATTTAAAGCGGCATTAATATTTATATCACATTTCAATTTCCCAGTAAAGAGAACAAATCAAACAAAAAACAAACGTGTGGGGTTGTCACAATTACATCAATAAAGATTTATTTAATTTATATTAATATTCCACAGTATCAATAACCTTGCAAAGTAACGTGTCAATTGGCATGATTTGGCAACATTGCTTTGCCCTTATTCGTTGATTGAATACTGCGGCTGTAGGAAATTGATTTTTCTACTGTTTACCTTGGTACAATGTTGGTAAATATTGCATTGCACACATAAAATACCATTAATTTAGAGCAAAATAGAAATTTGTGAAAAAAAGTCCATTTGTAACTTATCGTATCCTATGTAGTTCCACTTTTCATTAAACCTTTACAAATCTCATTTGGAAGCAGTTCCATAGTTATTCGTTGCATTTTTTTTGCAAAAGTACAATATAGTTTTTAAACTTTGAAAATTATCTAGTCAGTATTATTACAATAATAAAAGACTCCAAGTTTTACTTAAACACAAAATAAGTGAGACGCAAGGTACATGTTTATTTTTTCAGTATTCATGGCCAGTGTAGTGTACAATTTAATTCGAACTAACCAAATTTAAAGTTAGTGATGATATGCAGATATATCGATGATTTTAAAATGCAAATTGTTAGACAGCCATTTGTTAGACAGCCATATTGTGGAGATGAGCAATATTGTCTAAGGTTTGTTTATTTTCAAGATGCGGTAAGTGTTAACTAAAAATGTGTCCAAACATACCAAGTACAATTATAGATCTGCCCATATTTAATTTATATCTCATTCATTAAAGTAATCAAGTGATATTGTCTCTTTTGGCCTGCAAAGTTTATTGTGCGTGATAGAAAGCGGACTAAGACAAAAGGTGAATTTGGTTGCCAAATGTCCGGTGTGCAGGAGTTAAGCGGATGTAAATGTCTTCTTGCCAAATGTGTGCGTGGGGACACTAAGTGCCGAGTTACGATTCCAATTTTTTTACCATCTTCTTGACGTTCGGTGCAATTTTAACAACATGTAACTTGTTGACACCCCACAGCAAATGCGGATTATATTTTGATTTTCTGATTAATTGAATCACTCTGTCTTTAAACAGATAAACTGTAAATCCATCATGTTCCTTTCTGGTTCTGAGTTCATTAATCTTCTAATTTTTTAAAAAATCGATGGAATATTGAAATACTTAGTCAATGCTACTAATTTCTTAGATATTTTGTTAATATTCATGCAAACTCTGTTAAAAGAGCTCCAACGAAAACTATTAACAATCTTGAAGTGCAATATGGAAGGCTTGTTTTGAATATACTTGTTCTATATACTATTAAGGCTATTACAGTGAATACCGGATACGAGTATGCTTTTATTATATGATGAAACGACACAACTGAGGATTTTGTAAATAATTACATTCTGCAAAAATATTTAATGTTTTTAATAATGTTAAAGTATATGTTATTTTTATAACTACATTTTGTAAATAATAAAAATGAATGAATACAATTTTTGTTTTTTGTGGGTTTAATCCGAATAAAAATACACTAGAATCGTGCAGAAAATAGTTCCGATGACGTCCATCTAGGACTCTAGTGGTTGGAATGCAAAGGAGATGTCATAATCTGACAAAGAAACAGACACATTGAGAAGAAAGACAGCTTTAATATCTCCCACTGATTGCGAGACATTTGCAATACAAGATGTAACTGAGCGTATTTATATGGAGGCTACCTTTGATCATTAGAAATACAAGTTTGTTTTCTCAGATTCTGCAGTGAAAATTGATTTTTTTTTCTCGTAATTTTCATATAATAAACAAGTTAGTGTAACTTCAAGCAACTACACGCATTAATCGTGAGGACATATCCAAGTGAGAGCTGGGAGCTATGGCATGAGTTGTCAAATTTCATCTTTCTTGATTTGTATACATATTTTTTATATTACACAAAAATTTAACAATGAAGATGTACAAATATGCACTGAACCATCATTTAAATAAATAACTGTAAAGTTATACATTTACACTACACAAAATTTCATTAAATAGGGGAAAGTCGGATAGCCCCGAACGGCGGGTAACCGTGGACATATTTTAAATTTCTAAGAAACCAATAACGTGTAGGTAAAACTTAATTTTAATTATGCGTCCTATAGAGTAAATACAAATACAACTCAGATGTGGTGCGGGCACTTAGTGAATTGAATGCTAGTGCGTGTTTTGTTCCCGACAAAAATTTTTCGTTGCTCCTTTCAAATTGGTTATAAGTTATCGAGCATAATAAGTAAGTACGCGTACTTGTCTGTTGCTTGAAGTTGTAGGAAATTTTATATTTTTAAAGTTTGTAATAGTATTTTTTACATTTCTTGTATAATTTAAGTTGTGACTAAAAATGTTGCATGATAGTGATCGGTACCCCCGGACATTATTTTAAGTTTTGATTTTCTTTTAATGAACTACAACTGCTTCGTCAATTTGTTTATTTATGAAAATTATTTTAAAATCTATTGTAGAAATTTGCCGAAATTTAAGGGGAGAAATAATGGAGGAAAAATATTCCTAATCAGCCTTCAGCAGCCAATGCTTCATCGCCAGTACCTTCCATTAGTTTTACATTGCCTGCAACTGAACCGGTGCCTTTAACTAGCACAACAGATTTAATAAATCTGTTGTTACCATTTCCAGACGTATCAAAAAAACACGGGCTCGAAAACCTAAAATAGCAAAATTTTGATCTCTTCACAATATAAAAAAAGTAGGGAACATATAGAAAAGTATAAAGGCAATAAAAAGAACGAAGCAAAAAAACAAAAAGGCAAAAGCACTAAAAAGACTAAGATAACAAAAAATTTCAATCTTCCAAAGATCAAGGAAAAGAGATCGGATGCATCATATGTGGTGAAACAAGAAGACTGTGTTCATATGGACTTTAGATATTCATTATTATTCTGATGTTTGTAAGGCCAAGAAACAATTGGGCTACCATTGACTACTGTGTCCAGGGCTACCGGCATCTTTTGTGTTGCCAAAATATTAAAACCAAAGTATTTTTAATATATTTCTTTAAAAATGTTTACTATGATTACTAATTTTTAATTGATATGTTTGAAAAAGTTCCTAGTTTGACTTTAAGATTAAAAATAAAGACAAATTTTGCTTTAATAGTTCATGTAATAAACTAATGTATTACAAACACTTCGTAAAGTGATAAATTGAAAACTAAAATAAGGGTAATAAAATGAAGCGGTGACATATTGGGCCGTTCTCTTTTAACAAATATTAGCCAGTGCTGTGCCAACCCGGGCGTGCAAGGGGTGTGTGGCAACCGGGCGCCGCGTTCCAGGGAGTCGAGAATATAATTGACCATACCTGTAGCCTCTGGCGAGATATCTTTCTCAAAATTAAAGATAAAAAATTACCTATACTCGCGGTCGAAATTGTAAAGAGTGACTAAGACATAATATAAAAACACTATTACCATAATGCGTATAAAATATAAAATGATTTTTATACGGTTCAATATTATTTATCTTTGTGCCGCTCGCTACGCACATCGATAGAATCTATAATTGTCTAGAGACCGAGTTACACTGAACGTCGATCTATATTCTATCTCTGTCTTTTGCACTTGGTAGGGAATAGGGAAATGCTTTTTTAGTGGGTGTAAACGGACTTGATTTAACCCGTTCTGAGAAACGTCATATATAAGCCTAGACGAGGGGTCTAATTCCATGGCTATAATAAATTTATAAATTAAAAAAAAAACACAATTGGGACGTTTTAAAATGCTGTAATAATTAAAATGGATCAAAGTGCCTGTTATAGCAAACCGTAAAAAAATATTAGATGTTATGTTTTATTATCTTTTTTCATTATTTTCTATATCTTGTTGCCTTTTACGCAGACACGTCAATGGATTTTCGTTCCCGGCACGCTTCATCCCCCTTACTAGTCCAAAAGCTAGCGATCTATAATTTCGACCGTGGAGTATAGCATGACACAAGATAGACTTTCTCATTTAGCTATAATAGATTTTGAAAGTCAAATTTCAAAAAATCTAGATAGGATGTCTGATTTGGTTGAGGAATTTGCAAAATGACAGGCCCAAAAAATTTTTTTTTGGATAATGACGAAATACTATTTAAATTAATCTGAGCATCATTTTATGTGTTCTTGTTAATTTTATACATGTATTTTGTATTATAAATGTATTTAGTTTTGTGTTATTTATAAGACTATTTAAGTTCCTGTTTTTGTTTTTTTTAATATTGTTTTTTGTTAATTGAAGAAAATTACATTTATTTTTATTATTATAAATGTATGTTTCCATATTTATTTTATTGCTCCATTATTCGGTGATTAACCTAGAATGCTGCTAAGGCGACAGCAAACGTTCCGCTCCTCGGCAGCAGCTACCCTTGGCGCGACCCTGATTTAAGCCATTTTTTTTTCTGCACATTTTGCTTTCTGTTACATATATCACATCAGCTGGTTTGATATGTAATTCGTGTAAACTATAGTAGGATCATATTCGATGCAAAGTAATAAATCATTGCCTGTCAAGGGATCCAGTACAGTACGGTTTTAAGGGGTTTACAAATTGAATAATTTATGCATTATGAAGGGATAAAGGGATCAGTTTACATGTGACACCCCTGTTCCTATAAAAATTCCTTTATTCTCATAAACTATTTATTTTAAATGTAATTTATTATAAATCCAATTTGTTTTTTAAATTCCACATGTGTACTACAATTTACTTCTGTATGCACCACTGTTTACTTGTTTTTTTGGAGGCGGTTTCTGATTTATGACCAAGCTCGCCAGGTTAGTCTTTGACGTATAACTGACCACTTCGTACACTCGATGCACCTGCGTGACTACAGCTACTACCAGAACACAATGTGTGATGCAGTATTTCAGATTTTACATTCAGTTTCATTTTAAATTTGAAATGGATCATCTTACACGTCCTAAAAATGATGACACGATTTTCCTTTGATAAAAGACTGACAATTTTTTGCTCTACTTTGTATCGAATATGATCCTACTATAAGTCATTGTCGGGAGTCATTGACACCGCTATTCAAAAACTAAACACAATGCTTTATAAATATGACTATTTTTTATTAAAAACTGAAATCATTAAAAAAATATCACAGTTACACACATGCACATAATATGCATACTAATACAAGCTAATGTTTAATAGATTATGCAAAAGATTTCTACATTCATACAAAAGCGATCTGTTTTTATCAAATTATTTTCCATTGCAGGTTCGCTTTCTGCAGCTGTTAGTTTCATACAATTGGTTTAAAAAGATGATAACAGGTGACACATGTATATACATACAACTGAGTTTAGATGCTTCGCAATGGAAATGTACATAAGAGTTTATAACTTGACTATTCCTTTGATTAAAAAATATATCAATTTCAGATTACTATTCTGGGAAACGCGTATTGTTCCCCTAAAAAAGTGACCCCACCCCTACTTAAAATTTTATCTTAATAGATATAAAAGCGCCACTCTACTCTATAATGACTAGTTCCTTAATATCTTGTCTGCGTCAGATTAGTCATACTACCTCTGCTTACTTACATATTACATGACACTCCAACCACTAATTCCTTATGCAGATGCCAGCGGAATTTGCTTTATGAAGAGCCCTCGTTTATTAAAATTATGAAATCAAGATGATTTTTTGAATAAATCTACTAAATATATATATTTTTAATCTGTTTATTTTCCTTGGCCTATTTGCTACTATGGCTAAGCATCGACGTCACAAGACTAGCAACCCCTATGTTGGAGATTTTACTTAACTCCAATTTTTTCGTAGGGTAGAGATCTTCTGTTTGCTTAATATTGCTTACACAANCTCGAAAAAAGTGAAAATATCGATTTTCTATTTTTCGTTATAACTCATTTGTTTTTTAAGATAGCCTCACGAAATTTTGTATCTAGGCATTATCCAACATGGCGATTGTAATGGTGAGTTCAGATTTTTTCTATCTTCCATTGTTTCAGAGTCGCGATAGTCAACTTTTTTTTTTTCTTATGGACGCCATATTGGTTCTTATGGATGGATAAGGAAAAAAAATACGAATTCAACGATGTATCCCACTTTACAAAAATATCCTGTCTGCCTGCAGCAATTTGAATTTCTTTTTAATTTTTCTGAAATAGTAGGCTGATGTCCGAATTGTCATTTTCTTCAGTGTAAAACATAACATGGTGTTCCATTTAAATTAACAAAGTTAATATCCCGGGCCATTTTGTTTGAACTTTATTTGTTTTTCTAAATCATTTTCGAAAACTTCATAAAATATAGTGCAACTTTTGTATTTCACATTTTTTTTTTATAACTCTTAAAACAAAAGAATTAAGGGGGGGAGTCAAAATAATCCATGGGATTCATGTCCGGAATTCTGGCCGGCCAATTAATGAGTCCATCTCTCTCAATCCATTGTTCACCCAATCTGTTATTTAAAAATTGTTTCACTTGCAAGGTACTATGTGCTGGAGCACCATCATGCCGATATCATCATTCCACATAACGCATAACCGGCAATGTTTGGAGAAATTCCTCTACATAATTTTGTAGAAGGTCCAAGTACTTAGGCCCATTTAATGTACAAGGTGATTCACTATATTTTGACCCCCCCTTTAACTTTTTTGTTTTATGTTATAAAAAAATGTGAAATACAAAAGTTGCACTATTTTTTATGAAGTTTTCGAAAATGATGTAGAAAAACAAATGAAGTTCAAACAAAATGGCCCGGGATATTAACTTTGATAAATTTAAATGGAACACCATGTTATGTTTTACACTAAAGAAAATGACAATTCGGACATCGGCCTACTACATATTTCAGAAAAATTAAAAAGAAATTCAAATTGCTGCAGGCAGACAGGATATTTTTGTAAAGTGTGATACATCGTTGAATTCGTATTTTTTTTCTTTATCCATCCATGAGAAGAATCAATATGGCGTCCATAAGAAAAAAAAAGTTGACTATCGCGACTCTGAAACAATGGAAGATAGAAAAAATCTGAACTCACCATTGAAATCGCCATGTTGGATAATGCTATCTTAAAAAACAAATGAGTTATAACGAAAAATAGAAAATCGATATTTTCACTTTTTTCGAGATATCTCAGAAACTATCGAAGATATCTTGGATCTGTTTTCACCAAAACACTCGCCCCATAATTGTGCAACTTTTTTGTAATTTAGTCACCCTGTATGACTAACGGTTTCCGATATCCCTGTAGTCTCCCTTTAAATAGTTCTAACCCTGTATATCAATGAGACATGAATGCCAAGTCGCTAGGCTCCACTTAGCTCGTACATCAACTGAATATATTTGTGTTTATACCGAACTGCTCTCAAAAATGCGTCGTCTCCTGACAAATATATTATGATAGCAAGTACTATACAGGGTGGCACAAAAGTATGGAAACCCCTGAATAACTCGTCAGGAGTGAATTTTCTTGGAAAATGATAAATACAAAAGTTTTTGGATTTTTCCCTGGCTAATCAATGACGCCCTTGTATTCGAGCTTGACTTTGACCTTCAAGTTCATTTCAAGGTCAAAATTGATTTTTTAAATGGGAACCCCTATTTTTTATTGAGGATTCGGAAAGAGCAGAAAATTTTACGTTCTAATATGGTCTTGACCATGACTCTGACAATGACCTTGCTCTTTTCAAATTGCAATAAAAAATAGGAGTTACCATTTAATAAACTTAACTGGACCTTCAAATGAAATTGAAGGTCAAAGCCAAGGTCAAATCCAAGGTCACCATCAGATGGCCAGGGAAAAATCCTTACAATGTTGTCTGAAAATTTTTTCCCAAAATGTATTCTTCGAAAGTACTGCCGTACCGGGATTTTTGGAAGTCGACCCACATTTGACCTTGAAGGTCAATGCCAAAGTCATGGTCAAGACCATATTTGGACGTAAAATTTCCTGCTTTTCCAAATCTGCAATAAAAAGTAGAGGTTCCCATTTGAAAAATCAATTTTGACCTTGAAGGTCAAAGTCAAGGTCGAATACAAGGGCGCCATTGAATAGCCAGGGAAAAATCCTAAAACTTTTGTATTTATAATTTTTCAAGAAAATGCACTCCTGACGAGTTATTCAGGGATTCCATACTTTTGTGCCACCCTGTATATTTATAAATAATATAGTGGAAGATTATAAACGTCCACGGAGGTTTTGCTCTGTTTTACTTTCATATTTGAAATTTAATCAATCAGCAGACATTACAGAAATTTCATACATGCATCCTTCAGATTTTGTATATTTAATCAATTTTTGTATGCTTCGATCAAATCTAAGTACCTTTCTTCTCTTCATTCCTTGATTGTACCCAAAGTTTACAGAATAAATACCGCATCGCAGACTGATACACTGACATGTACTAACTTGTGCTCCTACTACGAACTAGCACACTATTCGATTGCTCCTCTTTGTGTTCGTGACGTTTACCGATAGACACTCGGATCGCCAAATACATACATGATACAAATGCAGATACGGAGCGCATATGAGTACCCGGCTTTATAATTCTGATGAAAATGTTAAGGAAAAATATTCCTTGGTTCTTCTGTCTATCTGGAAATGTTTTTTGTTTTTATGAAGGGCTTATGCAGCAAATTTATCTTGCACAAATTTAATTTCACATGTCAATCTCAGTATAAGTAAAATATATTATTTAATAGGGAAAAAGGTAAGTTGTAAATTTGTACTCCAATAACTTTTATTCAGAATATGAACAAATTAAAGTATAAAAACATTGACACTTACTTTGTTTACCGAAATACTTGGTAAATCTAGCAGAATCTCGATACACTACATTTAAGTTGTTTTCTTCAGGATCCAAAGTGATGAGGGCATTTTGTATTTCATCTTCTATTGTTACATATTGGGTTCGAGCCCCAATAACATCTGAAGCTTTAGAACAACCGAAATAGATTATCAGATCCAATTCATTTTTTTCCTGCCAGTTGTAGTCCGTTAGCAACTGAAAAAGCATATTTATTGTTTTAATTACATAATTTAGTTTTCTCAATCAAAGGAGAACGTAATTATTGTTTATTAGAAAATTTACTAAACATTATTGCAGTTACTATTACTTACAGAATAACATCCAGGAGTCCATCTTTGTAATTCAAACTTCATCGATGCATTTGTACCTGCTAAATCTAAATCGGTATATTTTTGGAGGAGACTAAACATTTTGGTAGACTGAAATAAACTTATAAATCTCTCAATAGTATGTGGTACACTTTTAGTATCCATAACTTCATAACAATACCTATTAAGAGGGCCAATCTTCACCCAACATATATCTACAATTTTTATTTAATTTGGATACTTTTTATTATGCAGTTAGGAATTATTATTTTTACCTTTGTTATTTAAACTTTGTACGATTTCATTAAAAGATTCCTTTTTGAAAAAATTTCTTAATGAAATTTCTGAATTTTCCTCGATATGTTTCTGAATTAGTTTTACGGCTTTCATCTCTAAGTAATCCTCATTAATCCAAGATACTAATTCTATATCTACATCTTTGGCTTTTATAAAGTTTTTACTGTATAATCCATTTTCTAAAGGTTTGTATGGCGGTGTCTGAAAAATTGGCGGATATTTTGTATGAAACCATCCATTTATGCTTAATCTACAATTATTTAAGCTTGTCACCTCTTCTACCTAAAATATAGTTTATGATTTTTATTTTTGTAAATTAAAAATTGAAATTAATCAATGCAACAAAAACGGATTGAAATATCTACCTGATGATACGAGTCGTTAGTTACAGGGAAAAATACCAGTTGGTTATTGGATGGATAAATACTTCTTACATTTTTTAGTGGATGGCCACATTCGTCTTTATTAAAAAGCTGCAAAGCTCCTCCGTTAGATTCACTCCAATCCTTTGACAAGTATAATACAAAAGCAACCAATCGATCCTCTCTTTGATCATCGTGCACCAACAGATAGTCTGTATTACTGTACAGACTACATGTTGCCGAAATGTGTGTCAGATTTAGTCCTGTTAAATTAGCTACCTAAAGAAGTTTTTAATGTAAATAATAAAGTTAATAAAAACCAAAATACCTCTTACCCAGTTCATTACGTCTGTTTTCAGAAAATTAAGTATGCTTGTCACATATTCATAATTTAAATATTTTAGATCTTTTGACTGAAAAAATTCATACAAGTCCATATTTCTTATGTTCCAGTCTAACTCGTAAAATTCTTGTCTTATACATTCTAAGAAATGCACATTATCAATAAGGTTATTAACAACGCATACTTTGAACGGAACATTAATTAGTTCAATGTTATCATCAAGTAATTTCATATTTTTGTTCCAGTTTTCTCTGAATGTTTCCATGAATGAACTGCTTAATAAAATTGGATTCAACTCTGGTGCTATTTTCTGTTTTTTTTTTGGTTGTATGTCTGGGCAACGTCCACATGTAGGCATCAAATGATCTGTGCTTAAAAATTACAATCTAATATTATCTTCATGAATAGTAAAATTTATTTATTACATTCATTATTTCATAAATATATTTTATGTAGTAACATTTTAGTTAGTTTCATATATTTAAGAATGTGATATTTTGTAGCACGTTGCAAACAATTCTTTTCGTAAGTTTAAAATTCCTCAAATTTTAAACAAAATTACTTTTATTCAGTTACTCTGATGGTATACAGGAATTGTAATAAAGATTATACCTATAAAATCATTAAATTGTGACTTACAACCTGTTATAAAGGAAGAAACAGTTTTTGGAATAATTTTGCAGTCGTCATCCCAAAGGTCACACTCAAGTTCTGGTTCACTCTCTGATGACTCTTCCTGATATGAAAATCCACTTTCATATTCATCCGAATCTTCACTTTCCTTCACATCTAAAAGATTAATTTTATTACATTGTTGATAAAATTTAGTATATAATTAAAAAATTTCATACCAGTGAAGTCGCTTTTGCTATTTGTTTTTGAATCCATTTAAAAACTAAATAAATTGATGAAAATTGGATTTCAAAAGAAATCCTAGAAATTTAAACACAAAAGATAACCACAACGTAACCTCACAAAATATTAAAAACACAGCTGTCCGCGATCAAAGGCAGCCTCCTGAGGGCCTTTCGATTTGGCAATAATGCTATCAGCAGCTAATAGCAAGTTAGAGTTACTCTGAACTGATATTACTTGCTGAAGGGCAAGGATTTAATACAAAATGTATAAAATCCTTGGCTGAAGGGTACAGTCTTTACCAAAACGAAAGCACCCCAGTTCAGGACCATGAGCAGCATGAGCTGCTTTCGTGTGAACTCACTTATGTACCAGACTACCAGAGGCTCTGAATCAAAGCTTTCCTTTTATATTGTTAACCTTTGAGCATAATATAAAATATACCAGATGGAGGAAGCACACTTACGGCAAAGTTTACAGAATAATTAATATTCTGTAAACCTTGCTTACGGCGCGCGCCATTATCCATGGCTAGAAATTGGCCTCAATGATTTGGGATCGAGGGGGATTATCCCTCTTTATCCTGCCTCATCTCGTGTAGGCCTGGACAGCCTTCGTAGGTGGGCCCCATCAGTCGTCTACCCCGGCCGCAAATGCGGCCGATGTAGGCGCTTTGTGGGACCTCTTTTTGTCCTGGCAGGGCCCCGCCGGCTAGGGCCCTTTCTTCTGGCGCTCTTCTTGCTTCGCCGGCTCGTTGTTCCAACCAGCGTCATAAACAGTTTCTTACAGTCAGGATTCTGCGCAGTAACTTAAATGCGTTCCAACCAGAGTTACTAACGATTAGTAAACAATCAGTTTTCTGTTCCAAATAAGAATCGAACCTGTTTGAAAACTATCAGAACGATTTGCGGATTATCTTCTAACCGCCGCCATTATTCTATGGCTAGAAATTGGCCTCAATGATTTGGGATCGAGGGGGATTATCCCTCTTTATCCTGCCTCATCTCGTGTAGG
>NW_019417573.1:0-24493 GCF_000390285.2 Anoplophora glabripennis
TGAACCTTCATAAGAAAATACATGGGATTTTGGCTCCGTACGCCCCTAGCTTATCTACTTACGAGAATGTATATTTGGACAAAGTATAGGAAAAAATCCCTTTTAATCCATATTTGGACCAGTTTTCACCAAAATAATGAATTTTCTGAGAAATATCGAGGTCATGGATAAAATTTACTAAGGGCATCGTGTTCAACGGCTCAAAATACTACGAAAGTAATAGTTATATTTGGACAAAATTTGGAAAAATCAGTTTTGACACATACTTGAGCGTTTTGACTCAAAAATTAAATTTTTTCCGAA
This sequence comes from Anoplophora glabripennis, assembly GCF_000390285.2. Lineage (NCBI taxonomy): Eukaryota > Metazoa > Arthropoda > Insecta > Coleoptera > Cerambycidae > Anoplophora > Anoplophora glabripennis. The sequence continues at coordinate 304 of NW_019417573.1, forward strand.
ATTCATAGGCAAGTCATGAATTTTGACTTCGGAAATGGTATGTGGATCTCTTGAATTTGAACTCTTTTGTGTGTGCCTATACAATTAATATGTATTTAACAAGAATAGTTGCTGCTGTTTATATTGATGTTTTAAATTCATTTTTAATATTTAATTTAGTAATCTGAATCCAAATGAAAGGATAACATGCAGAATTAGTTAAATATAAATTTGTTAATATGAGGTGGTTTGCCTTTTGACAAAATTTTGAAGACCTACAGCTAAGAATAAGAAATGCACACGTACACATTTCATGTGTATTGGTGTTGGTTCTACGGTTACTATGGACAAAACCGTTCTCTGTAACTGGTTACAACCCATCGCATCTGAAAAACGATGGCATTGTAAATAACTGGAATCTATAAAGTATAAAATTCAGAAAAATACAATTTTTTGTCCTACAAGAAGATTCAAGAACGTTTCCAGTAGAAAATATGATGACGTTAATGCCAACATATAATAAAATTCAAAAAATATACAGCATATCCTGCTTAAAGACTATCCAACCCATACACTTTTATTTATTGACTGATTTTAACGATCCTTTTTTTTTGTTAGATGGTATATAAGTGCATCGGAAGCCCATTAACTTTAAAATTCAAATAAAATAAACATATTTTTATAACATGGACAAAGTTTTTGACATGCTTGAGTGATTTGTTGCTAGTGATTTAAAAAACAATTTTTAGACTCATCTATCTACCTAAAAGGCTATTCATTAGTATAAAAACATACTGCAAATTATTAGAATAAAAAGTGGTGCGTTTGTAATTCAAGCCATTCAGAGTTTGAATCTGTTTGATTCTTTTTCCCAAAAAAAATACTAATAGTGTTTACTTTTCTAATTTTTGCACTAATAAATTGTCACAACTGGCCATGTCTGAATTGTAAAGTCAGCTCTGACAATGGATCTGACTAGGTCTTCTTATTTCAGAATATATACATATATATATATATATATGTATACAGCTTATCGTTTTCTTCTTTTTTTAGAACAAGTTCAGTGGACATACATTTAAATACATAAATATATATTGAAATGTTTTATTGTTGACATAAAAACTTACGATGGTTCGTTTTCTAATACCAGTTCTTCAAAATCTAATATAATTCTATATCCAGGAGAGGCCAATATCTCTGTGTTACAATTAGCATTGTCAGGGTACGGCCGAGGAAATCCTGGACTGGTAACAGAAGCTTTAAGCTGCTCCCTAGAAAGCAACACTGTCTTGTTGCACTCTGACTTCCAACTATTTTCCAAGGGTTCTATAAAAAAACTATTGTAGAAACAAAATATAATTTATTTAAACACGAGGGAGAGTGTGTTGTCTATGGAAGCAAAGGAAACATCGCTTCCCTAATTTATACGTGTTACTAATTATATATGATTAATTACACATCCCCACAAAAAAAATATTTACCAGAGACATGAATAGGTACCTACATAGATCTTGTGTATATGATGCTGTATACGAATCCGCAGCCCAAAAACCGATCTACCAGGGCATTTTTTAGTAAAACGCTAAAATATCCCTTAAAAAAGGACGAAATAAGAATGATAAACATCAATACGATAATAAAAATTTCAAGATGTGTTTTGAACTAATACCACTAAAACAATATGTATCATAATGAGGGTACCTTACTAATGCTATAATATTTAAGTCTCGAACGCATTAGAAAAAAAATAGAGATATTTTAAAGTTGCAATATCATTGAAAGATGAGTAGTTTCCAATAGCAAATGCTAATCCTAATAATAATCAGCATTGACCATTTGATAAATCTAATTGGAGAAAAATTCCATGATAGGTGATCATGCTTTGTTTGAAAATTATGGCCTTAATATTATAATTGCAAACACTGTTCCTCAACTAAATCTACACATTTCTGTAAGTTCTAATAATAATTAATATCTATTAATTTATGTTTTAAAAAGTTTTAAATCATTGGCCAAAAACAAATGATACAATTTTAGTGTTAACGATAGACCATTAAAGAGTAAAATAAAAAGTGGCCCAAGGTTAGATCCTTGAAGTATACTAGAAGTAGTTAAGAAAGTATTAGATTTAAAACCATTACATTGTATTAGACGTACAGTTTGCGGTGTGGAAGATATGATGAATGAAAAAACTGAGTAAACCATCACTAAGACCTAAATGATCTAGTTTAAATACAGTAATAATTCGTGATTTATACTGTTGAGAGCCGTTCAGAAGTATTAATACACCACATCTCCACATCTACTTGTCTTTTCCTGTCAATGTTACTTGAAACAAATTGAGAAATTTCAACTAAATTTGATGACGTGGAACTAATGTTAAAAGTCCATTATAAATTTTTTTGTTCAATTTTTGTATATAAAGGGACAAACAGATTAAATATATTATAAATCTTCCCCATGCAGAATTAAATTACATTTATATTATAGTTACTTAAAAATTCCCAGTTAATAAAGTAATATTTATCAACTCGGGGATATCAGCTTTTTTAAAATTGTATGACCTATCGTTAAGATTAGAAAAAATATTTGTATTTGAGATGTATAATTTAATTAATATTAATAATGCGGAATGATGACTATGTTATTCAACGATTGGATTATAATCTCTAATGATATTACATTCAAGGTCAGAAATGGACACATCTAAAGTTCTACCATATTTTCGACGACCATTCCTTCCCCGATGTCGCCCACGAGAACCAAAAAACGACAAATTTCTCGACACTTTCGAAAAAGTATTAAAAAATTCCACAATCAGATAACTTCAAAATCATACTCCCACAAGACCTTAGGTCGGTATTAGCGCTACTGAGTTTCAGACCTCCAACTCCACAGGGAAGATCGTATTAGCCAAGGACGCGATTTTTCTTGACCAACATATTCTGACTAAACCGGACCCTACAACAGGTCACCCTGCAGAATCCACCCCTACAATGAACGAACATGGGAACATTGGGCGAAAATGGACTCAGGTCGATATGATTGTTCCAAATCATGACGTCTCTCGTAAGGCCATGACAGACGAAAGACGATCAACCTATGTAAATCCGCGACATGGCACCCAACGTGGGGTCATGTTGTCAAACGAACAAGAGATGTGCGCGATTTCACTACAGTATTTAAAAAACTCAACTTTTTTCCAACGACTTTTACAGTTTTTATTCTAATTCATATTATTTTTACGTTATTTTATTTTTGTTATTTATCTGATAACTTATCGAAAATTTTTAAATAATACTAGTTGGCATCACATTTTGCTCATAGTATTCAGGGTATCCCACCAGGAACTGCGTCGATCCGTATCTAGGAAAGTACTGATCCGAAAAATTTGAAAATTTGGCAACATGGCAATATCCCTACACAACTAAAATATCTGAAACTCTGCATCACTTTCGGTTATACCGAAAGTCGATACCATTTTGTTATTTTAAATGGGACACCCTATATATATATTGCATTTGTGGATTTTACGTGAAACTTGAGGGTCACTTTATAAAATATTCCCTATTCGCGAATGCAGCTAAGAGCTCGCCCTCTGGCGGTGACAAGTGATACTAGCGAAACAAGGTAAATATTTCTTCTGTGTGTGACATTTCGTTTTGTAAAACTGAATTTAGTGTTCGTTTTTTGAACACTGTTATTTTAAGAAAATAGTGTGAGGAAAATTTCAGCAATTATGGATAGAAAGAAGAAACTGTCAAACTATTATTGTTCAGTTCAAGGTTGCTCTTCATGCTCCAAGAGAAATCCAGAATTAAGTTTTCATCAAACCATTGAAGAAATTTTCAAAATATTATTGCCGATAGATAATACTCCCTGAATTTCATGAGGGTTGTTAGTAAGTAAGGGCACTAGTCTGCAGACATAATATAAATTTCTAAATTTAAATTAACTTTCCTCAATTTTCCCATATAGTATCACATGATCAGCCTTAAAAACTGCCTCTCCTTCTAATATACAACGAGAGCTTTCGTTAGCATAAATGTAAATAGGAAATGTATTCCACAACGGATAAGTTCATAGTTATAACTTAATAAAATGTACATTACATTGTAATGCTAGAGACAAATAAAGTAGACATAAATACTTGCCTTAAAATTTATTTATGAAATTTTTGAAACCTATAAAATAACACAAAAGTGAAATAACCGCAGTTTGATAACAAAATTACTATTAATAATGGCAAATAAGACAAATGTTGTTCAAATGAATGTGTAAACGCGAACGGCAATGTCAAAATTACCTTGTTTCGGAGCTTACTGCTTTCGCCGCTTGGTGCGCTTGCATCTTAAAAATTATCGCGGATACCTAGGAGTTTTGAGATATTTGAGATATTAATATTTAAAGAAAAAATTTGACAGATGCAAGGGTCCGTGGAGATACTAGTAACTCTTTTCAGGCGAATGGTGTCAAGTTTATGGTACCAGTAAAGGGCATACGTAACACTAAATTATGGTATACCAACAAATTAAAGCATTTAATACTAGGTGTTTCATTTTTGCTGTTACATTTAGTATACATACAGCTATAACTTCGTTAACTTAAATAGAACACCCTGCATTCTTTTACTCTGTCGTATGCATTTTGAAATTTCCTTTCAAGCCATATAAGTATTGTTTCGGGGTCGTTACTACTTTTAGAGATATTTGCAATTCTCAATTGTTTTACACTTTTTCTCGCATCGGACCTGTTGTCAAGTTGACCATGACCAGAAGCAAATTCTCTACCTGTTCTTGAAATTACTTTGTCATATTTTCCATTTGTTTTGTTCATAACTTTTTTCCCAGAATTTTAAACATTATTGAAAAGAAACAAAATAAGAACAACTAATGCATTCTTTATTCAAGCCGGTAAATGTAACCGTTTAGCAGAATATCGCTATTGAACTTTTATTAAACATCAAAGGACCCCGCACATTTTATATGGAAAACGGTCTTCCGGTGAAATTTGCTAAAAATTTGGGAAATTGTTCGTTTTGTACCCCTGATCAAAAGTGTCAATGGGGTCGAAGCTCAAAATGCCCATCTTTAGGCTCTACGGCAATTTTTAGTGGCCAAAAACGGCAAAAATTCATTCAGCGTGTCTTCCGCTTTATTTACATTCTTTCTCTAGAAATCTGCTTCAGTTATGAACTGCGAACTCTTGGAAAATCTTTGGCAACTCTCTGGCAACTCTTGGGAACTCTTTGAAAAAATGCATGAGAGTTCCGAGTTCAATGAAGGTTATTAAAACCACAAAATAATATTGAGACGGTGTGTATTAAATCTTGTATAATTGTGCATTCAAAAACCCTCTCACACAAATACATATACACACATATAATTAGACATGGACATATTCCTACATAAAATACTCACACGCATACAATTTAATGAAAACTTAAGGGACTGTACAGGCATTAAACATAATATTTAAAAAAAAATAATTTTTGCCGTTTTTGGCCACTAAAAATTGCCGTAGAGCCTAAAGATGGGCATTTTGAGCTTCGACCTCATTGACACTTTTGATCAGGGGTACAAAACGAACAGTTTCCCAAATTTTTAGCAAATTTCACCGGAAGACCGTTTTCCATATAAAGTGTGCGGGGTCCTTTTGATTTAAGTAAAGTGCCCTCTAGCGGCGCATAATGAAAGTTTTCTCTGATTGGTCCAATAGAGCTATCCAACAGTTTCCGAGACAGCAATGTTCTTATAATTAATTTAAAACATACACATATAATTCGATTTAGCAAAATTCTTATTCCTTAAAAAATTATCAGAACAAAGAGGGGCAAGCAATGTGTTAATTTGTGCTATGATTATTTAATATTCGCCTTTGCTTGAGATAAAATAAAATATGTACAACCTAATTACCCCTTGCGTTAATTTTATCACCAGCGCTTTTCATACGTACCATTATTTTGTATGTGTTCACAAATAAAATAGTTTGGAGTTAAGCAATCTCTATCATTCCACATAAATCTTGGCGTTAGCCGAGCTGAAGAAGACGGCAAGGAATATACCCTTCGCACTTCTACGCAGTCTTGGTCGCTTAAGCCGTCATCATTTGGCTGTCTATTATAATTTCCATGTTGAGCCCACCCGGAGAACCAATCTATAAAAAAAGTCAAGAAGTAAATCGTTAAGGCCATAGATTATCCCATCCTATGGATTATTTTAAATAACAAAAGTGACGCGAAACGAACTGTTAGCTTTTCTTTTAATATAGCTACGTCAACTGGAGAATATATCTACCTTTTACCTTAAAATTGTTATGAATATTTATTTTAAACGACCTAGCTTTTGAGTTAAAATGTGTCCAAGTGGAAACTATCATATCTATACGTATAAATATTTCAAAAGATATTTGATTTAGGTTATAGTTATTAATAATACTAGTTCGATGTGAACACTATAATGAAACGCGTGTAACGTTGAATCACGAGGCGTTAGCCGAGTGATTCAGTTACACAAGTTTCATTAACAAAGTTCATATCGAACGTGTATCATTCAAAATTTAATCTACGACGTTCCAAATAGATTTTATTTGCAGATTCGATTTTTCTTAAAACATTATCATAAATTGAAATTCAAAATTATTAGCTGCTCTTATTTAACGATGTTATGGTAACCACAGTTATAGATTGTTTTAAATTTGACTTTGACAGCGTCCAATAGGGTTGTTGACTATAAAAACAAACCACATACAAATTGTTGTTGATATAAAGATTTTATATAAAAGAACCTACTTGTATAGTAAAATTTTAAATATATGACAAATTAGTGGTAGAAATCATATATGAATTTTTGCGTTACTTAAAAACTAGTCTGACGTCATAATGATCAATTGAACAAGAAGCTAGTAGCGATCCTATTGCATAATTTTGAGGAAGAAGAAAATATGTCAAAATTGTCCGTCAAACGTCAAACCCTGGTTTCCCGTTTTTTAAACAAAAGTGACGCCAGTCTATCAATTAAATTAAGAGTATTTGTGATACTTATTAATTATTTTTCTGATTGTAATGGATTCATCAAAATTTAAGTGGTGTTTTGTTCCACATTGTGATAACAACAGTAGAAATGCCCAAATAAATTGTTTATAACTATACCTGCAAATGAGAGCCGTAAAACTTGCTGGTTTCAATCAATACAGCAGAGTGTACCGAACACAAAAACAAGGTATTATTGCTGTGAAGACCACTTTAATGTAAGTATTTTATTTATATACATAAAAATTACAAACATCCAACGATTTTTTAATTTGTAGCTCAAAGAAGATGCTATAAATTATATGCAATATAAATTAATGGGCGGAAGAATATTTTTGAAAGATAATGTTGTACCTCATATTTTTCCAAGTGCAAGGAATTACAAGAGACGTTTAGAAACATCTACAAATCTAAGTGAAAGTTCTCAAAAGAAACGTCAAAGTATTGACCATTCACCACTGCCTTCTACATCCACTTCTGGTGGTTCAAATTTAATGATTAATCCTAAACAGAATGTAGGAATCCAAGTAAAACCACATGTATGTACGAAGTAAATATATTTCTTGTCATGTTACACCTAATATTACTAATACAGCCTCGTCTCCTATAAAGCAACGTCCAAATGTAAAAAAGTTATCAGAAAAGCGTTTTACTGAAATTAGTCATAGTCAGAGTGATATTCCAAGTACAAGCGAGGAAGAAAAAGAACCCAGTAGTTTTGAACAGACAGATATTGAACTAAAAGTACTTGAAAAGAAAGAGGAACAAACATTGGCACTGAAAGTAATATTAAAATGTATAGAGAATAATCCAAAAAGATATATAGGTGTACCTAAAAAGTGGTACAATATTTTATTGGACTTACTGTGCAAACATAGTAACTTAAAAAAGGAACACATTTTATTATGCTTAATGAAAATAAAAACTAATGACACTTTAGCTCGTTTAGGTGATCAATTTGGAATTTCATCAAGTACTGCCTCAAAAATCTTCAAGACGAATATTTTAATAATCGGGCATCTTCTAAAACCCTTAGTTTATTGGCCTGATGAAAAGCTGATAAAAAAAAATTTACCGATTCCATTTAGAGCACGATATAGTTCAGTTCAATCTATAATTGACTGTCTTGAAATTGAAATAGAGAAACCATCTAATCCCATGAGACAGTCATTAACCTGGTCAGAATATAAAAAGTGCAATACTTTTAAATATTTAATATCCTGTACTCCAGATGGGTTTATAAATTTTGTGTCAAATGGTTTTGGAGGACGTATTAGTGATGTTTTACTATTAGAACAATGTAATTATTTAAATATTCTTCCCCATGACTGTGCAGTTATGGCTGATAGGGGCTTTAAGCATGTCGATAACCTGTTGTTAGAAAAAAATTGTAAACTTATAAAACCCCCTAGTGTGTCTAGTTCTACAAAACCAACAAAGGCTGAAGTAATTGAAAGTAAACGTATTGCAAGTTTAAGGATTCATGTAGAAAGATTAATACGGAGATTGCGAGAATTTGCTTTTTTAAAACCTCATTCAGTAATAAACCATCAATTGTTGCCTTACACTGATATTGTAATTTATATTGCTTGTGCCCTAATAAATTTGCAATCGCCTGCAATAAAAAGTATGTAGTCAATAAGTAAAATAACCAGTGTTAGGTTTTACACGGCTCTTTTTATATTTTATACGTAAAAACGTATAAAAATTGTACCAAGGCAAAATTAAAAATAAGGTTTTATGTTTATGAAAATCCTAGTTGTTTATGACTTGTTGAAAATCTAATTTTTAACATTTATGTTTACATTTTATATATTTTTTATTTGTTGGTATTTGTATGTACATATTCATATTATGTAGGTACTTAGTATTTTTCAGTGTAATAAGTTACACATTAATTAGTTAATTTAATTTTGGTAATTTTTAACAAATGTTTAAAACAGTACTATAACTTTATTGAATTTTATAAACAAAAAAATTGTTTTACTAAAACTAAACAAATAAATTGAAAGAAAAGGTAAATATTGCATTTTATGGTAATTTATGTTCACAAAACTAGTGAGTTCTTTAATTAACTGAATTCTTACATTGTAAATTGGAATTTGTTACTTTCTCAAAAATGGTTGGGTTTAGCATCCATGGCATATACACTGTAGGAAAGCGCCGAGATCCGATCTTATTTGTGGAAGGGCGAAACGGGCGGTGACAAAGAGAATAGCCATCCTTCTCTATCGCATGGATTTCTATGTCTTACTTTATCGCTCTCACGTAACTTGTAATAGACCATCGGCGCTTTCTGACCCTGTATAAGGTTTTTTTTTTATTTAGATGTATACTATCGCCTGTTAAAATTATGGCAGTCAACACCCTGATTATTTTATACACTATTATATAGCTTATCATATATAAAGTTTTTCCAAAAATTTTCTGATTTAGTAATATATTCAGACATAAAATCTTTATCAAAATTTACCCATAGAAAATTTATTTTCTTAGAAGTCTCAAAATCTGGCTGTGCAATACAAAAAAGTCCTTTTTGTTTTTGAGCAGTAAACATCTGTAGATGTACTTGAGCTTTGTACTTATTTACGATTAAGCCATCTTTTATATAGTTTGATAAAGCCTTTACACTACTTGGGCATTTTATTTCGACCACAAAATCATCCGCTATAGCATCAGGTGATGCTCCAAAAATTGGATATTCCCGTTTCAAAATGATGCCACATGGTTTTAATTTTATTTTCAATTCCTCTTCCACACGTCTTAAAACTTCTTTTTCTAATTTAATTCCTCGTTTCATAGCTCTTGTCTCCCTTATTTTATGGGCTCCTATTATGGTTTCAACTAATGTTCCATCCGATGTTTTGCAATTACCTGCTTCATAAATTTTTGATGCAGTAATCCTGCCATACCTTAATTCGTACCATAATGAAGATTTGCTTTGTCCTTTCGTAGCATCTTCAGCAATTTTTACTACATTATCATTCATTTCACTCGACATAAATTGCACAAAATCTCTATAATGTACTCCCCCATTATTTTTAAACATTAGTAATAATTTATGAATTGATAGTCTATTAAATTGATCTGCCTCTATTTCAAAATTATATTTTGAAATTTGGCTGTATATCTGTTCACTCTTTGCCTTCTCTATAAGGTCATTAAAAAACAGCTGATTATTGGGATATGTTGTAACCGCAACCGAACTTTTTGCTGACCAAAACTCACTGACAGCAACAAATTTTGTTGTAGAGCCTATACCTGCCATGCGTGGTTTCTGCCAGTAAGAAGCAATTTCTGTGGGGGCAGGGTCTTCGCTCCTTCGATGAACCCACATTAGAAAAGCTAAAGCATGTTTACATCCACCTGTAATTATTATTTTATTAACTATATTAAAATTACAAAATTTAAATATTTTAAATATTATCAACAGTAAAAAAAATTACCTGCAGCTGCAGCACAATCGTGACATTTAATGTCAATAATCTTGTCTTCTCCTTCATCAACCTCAAGAGTAACAGAATAAGCTTTGCTACGTACTTTGTGTTCAGGGCAAATTTTTCCTTTAACTAAACATATTGAGTTCTGACGCATTTCTCAATCTATAATTGTGTATACACACTAGTTAGTATGTGTAGAATTATATTATCTACTTTTTGAAATTTGGTCAACAACCCTATTTTGTGTTATACGCATAGACCTAATAGTTTATAAAGTTTATGGTTATACCTTCAGTTTTAGTGAAAAAGAATATTAATATGGGTGATTCTGATTCCGACACTGTCCCTTCGGATATCGAAGACATTGCACAAAGCGTTGTCAATACCCTACTTCCCGAAAAATCAAGACAGACGTACGAGCAAAGTTATGCATAACTTGAAGATTTGTTTAAAGGGAAAGAAAAGGTTCTTTTGGCATATTTTGAATATCTTTCAAAACTTAGTAAGCCCGTCGCTTTGGGTACATTATTCTATGCTACGTTCAGTTATATCAATGAAGAAAAATACGCATATTAGTAAGTAGGTCCATTTAATCGCTTTTCTAAAAAGAAAATCGGAAGGATTTCGGTTAAAAAAATCTAAGATTGTAACAAAAGAAAACATAATTGAATTATTGCTGGAAGCCGACGATAGAACTCATTTTATGATAAAAGTTGCATTTAAGAGTGGGGCTTGCAGGTGCTTGAATTGACAAATTGCACCTACATAATGTTGAAGATGAAGGACAATGTATTTATATTATTCATAAACAAAGATACCACGATATTTTTTCTATCACAAACGGAAACATTGAAGGAATAAATATGATGGAAATGATTCGAAGAGGCCAAGCAACACAGATCATACTCGATTTTTTGTGGGGTACAGAAATCGAAAATGCATCAAGCAGACAATTGATGGCATTAATACTTTTGGGAAGATATCATGTAATATAGCATTGTTCCTGGGTCTCTAAATCCTCAACAATATACTGAACATTGTATTCGTAGATCATCTGCGCCGTTGCTTGCAGATTCAGGAGTCGATTTATTATCTGTTATGGTGGTGCACGCTCTAACGCAGAAAGCTGTATACAAAATCCCAAAGAAAATAAGAAGTGGACTCTCTTACTTTCTAGAAATACAGGCCACTTATCATCTGTTGGAATTAATTTCACAAATTGTTCAGAAGTGTAATTAATATTTACAATAAATAAAGGTTGATTTTTTTATAATTAATAATAACAAGTAAAAGTGGTGACTATCTTTGTTTTTGTTTATTTTTTTACCTTAAAATTTGCTTATTATTATGAATTCATAATGGTACTGAGTGTTATTGTGAAGGCCATAATAGCATCCAAATAAAGATGTCATAGATTAATGAAATTTAGACTTGTAACTTATCTAAGTAAATCCAAAAATGAACTAATAACACAGCCCCATAAAAAGTTCTGTACCAGAGATATAAGTTCATATACTTTGTGTATTTTTTTATGCTGAATGCGAATTCGCAACCCAAAAACTAAACTACCACGACATTTTTTAGTAAAACGTTAAAATATGCCCTAAAATAAAAGGGAAATATAAGACGCACAAAAGAGTAAGATTTTAGAGGTAAAAATATAAATTATCATTCAAGTATCAATGTGTTTCAACTAAATTCTAAGTGCCACTTGCAAGGATGACAAACTACGCCTCTTTTGTTAGAAAGAGAGCACACTGCAAATAGAATTTATATTTCTTTTTTCTCATTTTTTAAACAATTATAACACAGTTTTTTGGGTGATAGATGCCAATTTCTATAATACTTTTCAAACCGTCATAATGGGTCTGTCATTTTAGATTTAAGAATTTCCGAATTAAAACCTCATATTCGTGATTGGCGACTTTGAAAACCACCGAGTAGTAAGTTCCAGCCATAATATTCAAATTTTGAAAGCTTTATTGATTTTTACATCCGCCATCTTTTATTCAGGAATTTTCAGTTTCGGACTTTAGATTCATAATCAGCGATCCTAAAAACCCGCGACAATAAAATTCATGCAAAAATATTGAATAGAAAAATGTGTGACTTAAAGGGGTAAATGGGACCCTGATTTGTAGGTGGTTTCCAACCCTTTATATTTTTTGGTATGTTGTCTGTCAACCTACATTTGTATATTTGGTATTATAAAATACAAGGCTATGGTTTTTCACATTGTTTTGCACTAACATTCATGAGTCGATCTTAGGCGTGGAATTAACACCCCCGTAGGGGTGAGTCCGGATTTACTTTGCATACCTGTATATTTCTTTCCATTGCAAAATATTATTTTAAAATATTTTCTCAAAGTAAGTGTTTACAAATTATTGAGGATTTTGGGGGATATTTTAACGTTTTACTAAAAAATGTCCCGGTAGATCGGTTTTTGGGCTGCGGATTCAGATTCAGTATGAAAAAATAAACTAGAACTATGGTGATGAACCTTTTTTTGTGGGGCTATGTAATACAGTTATAATACCAGTGCCGGAGATACTGAGAATCACTATCAATAAAGACAAATTTCGACTGACTAAACTAAGGCAATTTATAGTTTTATTTGTGATAGCCTAAAACGAACTTACCACGCAGTTGAATAAATACAAAATAATCGGGAACATAATTGTAAAATTAGTCAGAGTACGATTTTTTATGTAAATACAATTTTGAATAGTATAATCATTAAAATTCTTAAAAAAAATTCGTCATTCAATTTTCTACTACGTGGTAAGATTATTTTAAATGTAAAAACAGTGATAAATAGATGTCATTATTTAAAAAACACTACTTCTGGAGTTCTTCCTGTTGGCATCTCTCAGTACACATTTATTGACATATTTTGTACCATTTCAATAAATTTTTATATTTAATTTTATTATTAGTTCACCATCATGTTAGATATCTTAAAATATGGTGTAGATGTGTATAAAGCGATCAATATTGGGAGCATTGTTTTTGTCGAAATTTAGGATATAAAATTTAGTTATATTCACACCGCCTGGTGGCGCTCTGGTACACTTTTTTCTTATAAATATATCCTAGTATAGATTCTACTGAAAAAAACTTTTAGTTGTACGATTTTGTCTATTTGGCGTTTTACGGATAAAAATCCCTTTCCTAAAATTTCCAGCTTTAATATATGAAAAAAAAAAAAATATATGATTATTATACAAGTACTCTGCAAAAATGTTTGTAAATTAGTACATAAATTTAGTACATTCTGCAAAATAATTTCGGATACGTACATTTTGGAGAAAAAAATTCGAATTGATATATCCGTTTTTCCTATCTCTAAATAAACAAAATTTTACAACCAAATCCAAAAGTTCTTTTCAGCAGCATTACAACAAGGACATATTTTTCAGAAAAGCAAATTCCTTAAACACCAACAGGAGTAATTAACTTTTTTTATCATGTAACTACCTATTGAAAATCTAACATCCTTTTCAGAAATTAATTATATTGATAACCCCGTGCTTAAAAATGCTTGTATTTATCCCTTTAATTTTATACATCAAATTATAGATAGTGTTTCGTGGCGTAATATAAAATGTATCTTTTCACAGTCACAGTTTGCTATTTTCCATTAAAAAAAATAATAAAAAATTATTCAAAAACTAATTAACGTGGACTGCTTGGGAAAGAGCGTGGAAATATCTCTAATATTCATTATTAGTTTCTTGCCGTTTGAGAGATTACATTCTTCAGAAGAAACTCATTGTAAATGGCTTTGGCCTTAAGCTTATAATTGATATTCGAGTTGCCAATGTATAAATGTTTTCACTTTAATCTAGGAACCGAAAAATTGGTTGTTTATATGAAGGGGACATCGCGTACTGTAGAGAGAGGATCAGAGTAGTTCCAACCGAGCTGCCGAGCTGTATAGATATGCAGTGAAGCACTTGTCTGTTATAAGATAAATTCCATCTGCCTTTATTAAGGTGACTTGAAAATAATTCGTTTCATTTTTCATTAATAATATCCTACGTAATCTGATTTTTGTTTCAGGGAGGAGGGCACCATCCCAGATCGTCAACACCCACGGGAAGCGACGGTTCCACCAGCAGCGCAAGCCGGCCAAGCTGCCCGGAATCCGTTCTGAACATGTTAGCACTAGAAGAGAAGATGAATTTGCAGCAGAAAACGCCAGACTGTGCGGTACTCATTTCTTAGCTCTGAACTCAACGAAAGGCTTTCTGGGACCTGAAGAGAAGGTCAAACGAGCAGCATTAGGAGCTGCTCAGCACGTTGAGAGGCCAAGCTACCAAGGGAAAGAAAAGCGGTAAACGCGGCACCTCATCAGGTTCCGATGATGAGCTTATAATGACAAAAGAGAAGCTCAGCAGGGGTAACCGCTGTGGAGGACAGATAGCCATCACCCCCCAGAGATACCTGCTAAGAGGATGAAACCGGAATCCGCTTCGCAATCTGCACAGAAGACACCCCGTAAAACGAAAATTTCGCCAGTAATCCTAAGAAGAAAAAATGGACAGAGGTCAGACGTTGTATAAACATCAAGGGGATTAAATTCACTTAAAAAGAATTCCCTTCTTCAATATATGTATACTAACAATCGACGTTACCTCAGCCTAGGCAGAAAGAGCACTGATATTTCTATTTCAGTTTATAGTGGCGGTAGCGAGGTCAGCGAAAACCGTCCAAGCAGCCCGAAGACACTGCTGGACAGGCAAACATCAGACCAGAGAAGAAACTCGTCGATGAGAACTCTAGATTACGCAAAATGGTGGCGGAACTTAGAAACGAATCTCGAGCTCAGCGCAATACACTTGAGGACCTAGAAAAAAGAGCAGCACTAAGACTAACTTATTTTGATTGGCTTGTACTAAAAAAAGAAAAAAGGTTAACCCAGCACCTAATCAGGTTCCGACGAGGACTAAGAAGAAGCCAGTGGGGCCAGAGATAGCCGCTGTCGAGAAAAGACAGCCACTCAACCCCCATATACTTGCTGAAAAGAAAATGGAAGTGGAAATCCCCCTCAGTGATCCTTAGGAAAAAAAGAGAAATGGACAGAGGCCAGCCGCTAAAAGGATAAAATTCATCAGAGCCAGGTTGACAGGAGAAAGCGTAGTCGTCCACCCGGAAACGCCTGATGATTACAGATGGTTCACGGGGGCTGTACAGCAACATTTCTGTTATCTCTGTTTTCAGGATGACAAACAAGAGGACCAAGGCACCGATACCCCTACTGCTCGATCAGTATACCTGATACCCCGGTATCTACATATTTTGGTGTTATACAGAATGTTTTTTTAAACCTGCAACTCCTACAAAATTGATATATGGTGATAGTATCCGTTCATAACTTTTCCTCTTGCGGGCAATAATGACAACTATTTTTTATTCTATAGGTGATACCATTTGGAAGTTTTTGAGCCTCTTGTAGAATTTTGATTAAATTGGCGGTTTGGGTATAAAAAAATATTTTTTAAATATTTACATTATCGTGCCACCCATATTATAATAGTTAACAAAGTGTTAATAGGCACTGATTTTGTAGGTACCTGACAATTCTTAGTGAGTGTTAGGAGGATGTGATATACCACCTGTTACTTCATTTTTCGATATGGATACACACATTTACGACGAATTAGAATTATTTACAACGTGCCTAATTTTATTAAAAAAATTTCAAATACAACGCATTGATAGCATTATTATTGACTCTGTTATTCTACCCAGTAGACTGAATGGGGAATTTTGTTTAGAATTTTAGCAAAACACTTTACCTGAATTATAGAAAGGTGCGCCGTTATTGCTCAGAGCTAACATGTAAAGAGCACAGGGGGAAAAGGGGGAATGTCACAAATTAGTCAAAATTGAGTTAGTGGTGCCATCTGTTAGAGAATAGTTCAAACATGATATTCGGTAAGTTTCCTGTGTAAAAATATAGCATAGTCATAAAAATAAATGGGTTATATATACTTTGAACAAACGGGGAATGTCCATATCCTCCAAGGAAAAAACAGGAAATGTCCATATCGGACGAACTAGAAATGTTGTTCACGTGATACACGTACAACGTAAATATTTGGATAATTTAAACATAATAAACAATCATACTATTTTTTTTTATTAATAATTGCCATCTTTTAGATCTTCTACCCATATCTGAAGAGAAATATAAAAACTTACAAGAGCTGAAACGCTTTTTTTCATCTGCAGCATAAGATTAATTATACCCAATTGCCCTTTTCTAACCAATATCATGACTGATTAGATATAGCAAATTATTTGTAAGAATATTCTTATGTTTTGTAACCACTGACCTACTTTTCTTTGGACATTCCCCATTTTTCAGTTGTATGTTAATAAATTTTTTGTGACATTCCACCTTTTTCAGTCGTATTTTGTGAGTTTGTTTACTAATTCAACATATTTTTTTACTAAAATAAAATATTTGCGAACATTACTTCATGATTGTTTTAATCATAGATTTTTTAAGGTAATTTTGAAATTAAAAACTTTATATATTTAAATAACAAATATGTACACAGTTGCAAAGTTTAAAAAGCTTATTCTGAACAAACATGTAAAAGTGACATTGCCCCCTTTTCCCCTGTGCTCTTCATGTGGTTTATGCATGACGGAGCTCCACCACATTTCACTGTAAATGTCCGGCAGTAGGTATCTCAACCAAAGATTTCCTCGTCGTTGGATCGGTAGAGGGGATAATGTTCCTGTTAACTGGCCTGTTCGTTCACCAGACTTAACACCTTGCGACTATTATCTCTGGGGTACTTTGAAAACAACAGTATATGCTTCCCATTGTAATAGGGGTTGCAAAATAATGTAGACATTTGAAAAATATTTTTTTGTACCCAAACCACTCATTTAATAAAAATTCTAGAAGTGGCCCAAAAACTTCCAAATGGTATCACCTATCAAATTATTGCCCGAAAGAGGAAAAAGTTATGAACGGATATTATCACCATTTTGTAGGAGTTGTCAATTTTAAAAAACACTCTGTATAACATCAAAATGTGTAGATTGAAAGCAAAAGTCTACACTCCAAAAATAGTCGAAATCGAATAGGTAATACGTATTAGAGTAATTTACAAAATTCAAAAAATTTTCACGAACTTTGAGGCCATCTAGCGGTTAAACGAAGCGATTTGGGATATAGGTGAATTAGCCTAAATCTGCCTATTTTGGGATTCCTATGATTTGGGATGCCTATAATGGGATTCAAAATTGCAAGTATAAGAATATACAGGCTGACCCATAATTATTGCGACAAAATAATAGGGGTTGTAGAGGGCATGAAAATAAGCAATTTTTCCTTATAAACCCCTCTCCGGAAATATGCCGTTTGGCCGCTACGGCAAAAAAAAAGAAAAATATCAAAAAATACCAGTTTATTGAAACAGCTTAGAGTAATTGTTCAAAGTGTCCTCCACGTTGCTCAGAACACAGCTGGGCACAATTGTTCATTGATTGACGAAATCTCTGGAATATCCCCGGTATATCCTGAACCTGTGCGGACGCGGCCATTACTCTTCCCAGTAGCTCTTGTTGGTTGGGAACAGGAGTTTCATACACTACAGCTTGTAGATGGCCCCAGAGAAAATAATCCATCGAGGTCAAGTCGGGCGACCGCGCAGGCCAATGCACAGGGCCACCTCGGCCTATCCACCTGTTGGGAAAGATTTCGTCCAAATACTGCCGCACTGTCACAGCAAAGTGGCTTGGAGCGCCATCGTGTTGAAACCACATGTCAGCACTTATGTCAAGTGGCACATCCTCCAATAGTTCCGGAAGCATATTATGCTGTAGGAATTGAGCATAAACGTGCCCATTCAAACGTGGTGGGAGCAAATATGGCAAATGTAAACACAGCAAGATAGTGAATTAGGGGGCACCTGCGCTGTAGCGGCTAAACGGCATATTTCCGGACAGAGCAAAATTGCTTATTTTCATGCCCTCTACAATCCCTGTCATTTTGTAGCAATAATTATGGGACACCCTGTAAATATATGTATGATAATAATATTTACTTATAAAAGACCTACTTGTTTATGCCCTAGTTTAATATGATTTTTTGAGCATATATTGAAATCATCTGACTATTCTTGCGCTAATTTTCTTTAATACGTCCTTGGACGATAATAGGCCTGCGAATGTTCTAGGAATATGTATAGTAGTTATCGATCATAGAATGTTTACGCCAATTGCTAAGTAGTGCTAGGCAGTTGTTCTAGTTTCAATTTTACGCTAATATAGACCGCAACTTAATAGATGGATTTTCTTTCGGCCTTAATAAATACATTCCCAACCCGTAGATTTGCGTTAATAATATTGGCGTGAGGATATAGGGCACTATATCTCTTAATATTATAGACAATGCGGCGATTGTAACCGTCCAGAAGATACAGAAGATCATTTTCAAAATTTAAAAAAATTAAATCGTTTATTAATCTGTCGATGTTAAATTGGGGTGAAGATAGAGGACATCATGTCCGTTGTTATTATAGACAGTGCATCGAATGTAGGTAGCCCTTCAGAAGATGCAGAAGAAAATAATGAAACTTTAAAAGTATTAATTTAATCGTCTATAATATATTTTTTTCTGTGTCTTCCGGAAGGTTACAATCGAAGCGCTGTCTACAGTAACTGTAATTGTAATTCTACTGTTTATTGACAACTTTATATACAATAGGTACATGTGTCACTTGTATAAAATATACGTAATGTGGATGGCAGATGGTGTTAAAGATATAAAATTTATTTGAGAATTTGTAAAATTTATTCATTTATATTTATAGTAATTTCAATAATATTTTTTTCTTTAAGAATTAATTTTATAATTAAAGATTATAAAATAATTATTGAATATTCATTGATCAGATTAAATTGTAGAATTATTATGATAACTATCTTATTTAAATTGAATATCTTTATTATTCATAAGATTTGTATTATTTATTTCTTCAATAGTAATTTACTATAGAGAAGAATATATAAAAGGAGATTTAAATTTGAATCGATTTATTTTATTAGTAGTAATGTTTGTATTATCAATAATGTTATTAATTATTAGTCCTAATTTAATTTCTATTCTTTTAGGTTGGGATGGGTTAGGTTTAGTATCATATTGTTTAGTAATTTATTATCAAAATATTAAAAGATATAATGCGGATATATTAACTGCTTTATCAAATCGAATCGGTGATGTGGCTTTACTTTTATTGTTTGAATATTTAATTTTGGTACATGAAGATTTATTTATTATTTAGATTTTCTAAAGACTGATAAAATTATAGAATTTAGGTATTTCAGTAATAGTAGTTTTAGCGGCAATAACCAAGAGCTCAAATTCCTTTTTCATCTTGGTTACATGGTTGGTTATATGAAAAAATTATTTAATTGTCAATTTATTAATATACTCCTGTATACAATAAAAACAATGTTCAGTTAAGTATCGCTTAGTAAATGTTTAAAATGCTTAACATTAATTTCAATAAGTTTGTATTGAGCGAAATTAGTTACTAAGAAATTATAAAGTTTTAAATTCAAACAATTTTTTTAGCGATGTCGATCCTGAATTTTGGGACAATTAGATCGTCAGCATACCTTATAGTTGTAGCAGTATTGTATGTGATTATCATAATTATGTCTAAAGTCGTTAATGTTACGGTGAATGTTAAGTAAAGACTCAAGAGTATGTATAAACAAGATAATGGAAGAATGTTTAATTTTGTAAATAATGGTTGACAATGAGCACTTGGTCAAGAATTACTAATAAGACGTAAGGTCGATTTCTGCAAACAGAAGACTCTCTTAAACGATGTTGAATTGCCCCAAAATGACTAATTATTAGGAAGAAATAAATAGATCTGAGAAAATCTTGAGACAAGCAATTTTTAATTTGTCGTACTACGAATATTTGAGTAGATAATTTTGAACACAAAATGTCAATATGTGCTTTCCAGTTTAGAGATCCTAATTATACCTAGCAGTTTCACTGGCGTAGAATTAATAGTCCGTCTGTCGGAAGTGAAGTTAATGTTTTAAAACATTAAAATGAGTATCACTATTAATTTGATAAGATCGTAGTGCCATCCGGAAATAATAGGCAATGACCATCAAGGCATTGGGGTCGTCATTAAAATAAATGAGAAAAAGTAGGGTCCCAAGACAGATCCTTGAGGTACATCGTCATAGTTACAATACTAGAATCTTTACCATCGCAATTAACAAACTGCTTCCTATTTATAAGATAAGATGCAAGTAAATTTAATTCACTGGATTTAACCCCATAAAACTCGAGTTTACGAAGAAGTATGACAGTACACACTGAATCGAAAGCTTTGAATAAGTCACACGCGATTGCTCTAAAGTATGAGGATGTTTTAATTTCAATATAGCTTCATTCACGTCGTATTCAAAAATGCCGGACATAAGCAAAGATCCATCGATCGGGAAATGTGGTATTCGCGCATAAGCCACATGTTATTTCGAATATTTAAAAGGGCGCGGCGTCTTCCAATACTGGGATAAGGTGCTCTTGCAGTAAATATAGATATTTATCCCCATTTAAAGTGTCATCGATGATATGTAGTCCCACTAAGTAGTTTCCAATTATTCCCATCCATGCATTAATGATAAATTTTTGTCGCTGTTCTGTCTGAATAATAGCTTGGGCTCTTCGGTACTTCAAATTTGCAAATTTTATTTCGAACGTGGTTGGCATAAATCCGAACAGCTTCATTCAGAAGCATAACATTTAATTCTACAATTAGTACATTAGATGAATATCTGCAAATTCTTCATAGCTAAAGTCCTGAATTTATGACAAATATCTAACTGCTAATTATACATACTTGTTATCTCAATTTCCAAGACTTTTGCAAAAATGTTAATATCGCATTTTTGTTTACAATAAATGTATGTTGTTAATAAAATTCGATATTCTCAAACACGGTACAAGATATCGCCTGATGTACCTTTCTTTTAGCAAAGTGGGAGAGGAATCGAACTATGAAAGAATAATGCCAAATTTGGCAACGCTGTCAAAGATGTATAAATATAAATGGATAATTTCGTCTGCTCCTGTATAATCCAGGCATATTGAATCTCAGTCGAAATGAACATTACTATGAATTACTTTAATTGCCCAAATTTCATTGTTGTCGTGGCAACGACTTAGAAGTTATAAGTAATTGCAATTTCGTTTTTCAAGCTTCCTTCTTTGAAGGTGAATAACTCCACAACAAAGCCCAATAAGAAACATTTTTTTATGAAGTACCTACTACAACTATTTTGATCTCCCCTGTATGTCCCTTCATTTTTGATACGACCTTTGTAGACATCCTGTATAATTAGTTAGTCAATTGTACGTAACCATGGACTCTAATAAAATGAAATAGTATCAAAAATAGGAGTTTGTTTTTTTTTACCCACTCCTTCACTAACCTAAGCCTTAACATTACAATGTTCCAAATATGACTCAATTTTTTTCTCAAGTTTTTTAGGAAACGTGTCTAGCTGTGAACATGGTATAAAATACAATGTGTGACGACTTCCATCCAATTTTATTTGTACTGGCATCAGATTAATTTCCTGTATATCTTCTAGGGTTATTGGATTTCCAGTTAGTATAGTTTCTTCGTTTTTGTAGTTGATTTTTGGAGTAGATATAAAATACTTTAACGGGACTACTGTAATTAAATAAACGCTTTCGAGGATAGCGATGTCGTTTTCCTTACATCTGGTTTAGAACTTTTATGGTTCTGCGAAAACACGAATATAACGAGTTTCATCATTTTTTTTTAATAATGGAATGAACCAGTTGAATGGGAATTTGTTGGCATTTTTTCAAATTTATATGTTGCAAAGTGACATATTTGGGCTGCTATTATCTCAGGGAGTGGTTCGCTTTGTTAAAATAAAAGTCAATAGTCGTACATTGATCCCTAAATATTAAATTATACATGTATTAGGATACACACTATGCAATAAAATAAACCACTTGCCTATATGTTGAAACCATATTACTACTACACATGTAGTAGTATTCCTGAGGATTTCAATAATATTAGTATGCTTAATTACTGCACCAAAGAGACACATATTAATTACTGCACCAAAGAGACACATATTAATTCTTATTAGCCCTCAATTTATCATTTGATTTCACTTTGACCCCTTGAGAATTCGATGATAATAAGGAAAGACCTTTTTGAAGGTCGGTTATTGAAATGTGGGTGGCTTATCCTTAGATACGGTATATTCCACAAATCACGGGATATTCTGATGATACAATTTTCTGTTGGAAGCCTTGTGTATGTGTATAAAATTTATAATTTTATTATAATAATTATCTATTTAAAAATTGTTAATTTTTTACTTTAGTTATATATTCAGTAACAAAGTGTTTTGTTTTCTACCTACATATCACACAGAAATAATTATTGCTGATTAGCTAAGATTTCAAGAAATGGAAAGTTAGGGAAAATAATGGATTGATTTAATATTTATTTCACATAAATGTTAAAAAATTAAAATTTGAATAAATAGTATATTTTATACCTACCATAGACCTTATATAGTTTACTAGGTCTATGATACCTACCAATAATGTATTTGATTCCCAGAACAGCTCCGTAGTTCTCAATACTGCTACATGTAGTAAGTAGTTCAGTAACTTTTTCTTCTTCGTTTTAGAATAAAGATTTTAATTTTTATTTAACGTTTTACAAGGAGTGACTTTTAATTATAATAATAATAATGACAATACAGAAAAACAACCTCAACTGTTTTTTACGTTTCTAACGTTTCCAATTTCATATCTGCTTGCACACGCGTACCAATTCTCAATATATATTTAAAATCATCGAAAATTCAAGTTGGTTATGAATATCAACGTCAAACTTGACAATCAAGAAACAAAGTTGGAATAAGAATAATTGAATAGAAAAACAAACCACTTAAACATAACATACAATGTGCAATAAGTTATAGAAATTGTTCAAAATGATCACCGCTTTCTCTCAGACATAAATTTATTCTTCGACGGAAATTGAAGTTTGTCTATCTAATAACTGCTGAGTGCTGATTGTTTCTAATGAATGTGCATCCGTAATGCGATTCCACAATTTTCGGGACGCAACTGGCGAGGAATATAGGTACAAATTATTTTAACGTTCTTCAAAGAAGAACATTTCACATTTGTAGAGGTCTGGTGCTCGTGTAGGCCAAACTTGTGGACAATTCCTCTTCCAATCCATTTATTTGGATACTGGTGGTTTAAAAAGTCTCTAACAATATTACTAAAATGCTCTATCATGCATAAACCAATGTTCCAGTCTGAGTTATAGTGGCACCTCATCAAGTAGATAAGGGAGAGTGTTTTGGAGAAATCCCAAATAAGTTTAGTTTAGTTTTACCGAATCGCCATTTAGTCGATTCGGTAAAATAACTAAACCAATTAAATTCCGATCAATAACACCGATCCAAACATTTATTTTAAACTCGCGTTGGAAATGTCGAGGGTTTACATCGGAATACTCATGATGATAATAAATTTGTAATCTTCTGCGGATGAAACAAGCTTCATCAGTAAAGAAAACTTTCTTCTGAAAATTAATTCCTTAATGTAAAATAAACTAACAAAAATTCACTCGTTTAACCAAATCATTCGATAACAATTCTTGCACTTTTTGGA
>NW_019417573.1:24602-46481 GCF_000390285.2 Anoplophora glabripennis
AATAATAATAATATCTCTACTCCTCATTCTAACTACGAGAATTAGCCCAGAAGTCGGAGACTTGTGCGGGAGAGGAGGCGGCATATTATTATTACGCAGGCCGCATTTGCGCCCAGGAACGACTTATGTTGGTAGGCCCTAACCACCATTCAGTGCAGGAATGAGGGAAACCTGGAAAACCTCATTAATTAGGGGGGTGGTCAAATGCCAATCGGTGTCAATCTCTCACATTGACCCAAGCCAACATTCTTCCACCCTACCATACCTGCACAGAGGGCGCCAATCCTCCGTACAAGTATAGATAATCTACGGTCACCGGCCGCGGGAATCGAAACCCGGGCAGACAAACACATAGATTTAAGTACTGACGCCTTAAACCGTGCGGCTATCGACCGATGATAGTTAAGTAAATTTGTTATAACTCTGCGTGTAACCTAAAGAGAATTTTCCTTTGAAAATTGAAAGTTGTTTGTTTTTCTATTAAATTATTCTTATTTCAACTTTTTTCCTGATCGTCAAGTTTGACGTTTAAATTCACAGCCAACTTTTCAATTTTCTATGGTTTTATACAACACAGTTACAATACATATTATGTATTAGTTATTCGTGTTTATGTTTTTTGAAAACTAACAAGAGTAAGAAAAGTTTTAGAATTAAATTCCCCATAAAACAAAGTAGTAATTTTTTAAGTCCCCTAACGGGATAAAAAATTCTGTCACATTTTAAAGGAGCATCGCCCCTTATCAACCCTTTAAAATGCTTCAATTGAACTCTACTTACTGTCGATCTCTTGGTACACTCAAACCGTGTACCAAATTAGGTTTTTCTAAATTCAAGTATAACTGAGATATTGATTTTTTTTTCGAAATTTGAAGTATAAAGTATAGTTGCGTTATAGTATATTTACAAACAGTATTGACCGTTGCTAGGCAGTTGCTAGGAAAACTGTACTAACAAATAATGATTGCATTTATCACGTATAGATGGTCCCGCGAATGTTGCTTGCTTCCTATTTTAGCTACTATTTTCGAGATATACCTAAAACCGAATGTTATTTTTAAATGATTCAATATTGCATTGCAGAAAAGATGTTGAGTTTTATATACGTTATATTTTTTGTGCGTAACAAAGTATTTGTCTTGAAGCATGATAAATATAGTGTGTCATAGTGAAACAACCTTCAAAACATAAGTGATCCATATTTTTATTATGCAGCATTCATTTTCAATAAAAACTGATAAATCATAATAATATATATTTTTAAATGTGAGAATATTGCTGTATATTTAATGTAATTGTATATTTAACTGTATATTTAATGTAATAATCTAATATTACTTTGTAGTTACATTGTTATGCTCATATGGTAGATAAGAGGTAACAAATATGTTACATAAACATTAAAGCAACGTATTTACAGTGTAATAATATCATGTAACAATTTTGTTAATGCAATGTTTTTATGTTCAATGGGATATTAAGTAAAATTTTAAAGTGTACCTAAGTTTCATTACGCATTAGATATACAGAGTGTTACTTATTAGTAGGTCAACCTGTGGTTAACGGGTATTCTTTAGACTAAAATAATGGGACTTTTTTATGTCACTTTTCATTTCGCAGCCCCATTTTCAAAATACAGGGTGTCAAAATTAAAATTTAAAAAATGATTTTTATTGATAACTCCGGTGATTGTAGAGATATTTATTTGAAATTTACCACATATTTTGCCTAGGCTTTCCGAATATTTTTTTTTAGATAAAGCGGCGTCCTATTCTATTTTTTTTTCACTCTTGAAAGATTTTGATTTGAGGCCTCGTTTACGAGATTCTCATCATCCCGTGCTTGAAATTGACATTGGTTCTAGTGATCAGCGGGGACCTACGTATTCGGAAACAAATGGTAAAGTTTTATATAACTTTAAAAAGGCAGACTTTTTGAAAATGAGCTATATAATGCAGAATTGTGATTGGTTTGTAGTAACTTGCCAATTGGATGTAGATCTGGCTGTGGCTAAATTTTATTATATAATTAATGATGTATTTGATAGAACTGTAAAGAAATTTAATATTAAACAATCTTATAGGAATAAATATCCTTGTTACTTTACTAAAGATATACAAGTGCAGCTTAAAGGAAAAGAGGAGTATAGGAAATTAAAATCTATTTCTGACACATATAAGAATAAATTTATTAGTTGTAGAAAACAATTAAAACAACTTATCAGTAAAGAACATCAGAATTACTTAAGAGAGGTTGAGAATGAGATAACTAGGAACACTAAGCAATTTTTTAATTATATTAAAGAAAAGAGAAAATCAGTATCTGAAAATGCACAGTTTTACGACAATAATGTACCTATCTGAGATAATAACATTCCAGATTGTTTTGCTAAATACTTTTATTCAGTATATGCATCAGTTCCTGCAGACTACAATACCAGTTACTTAACCAGTTACAATAACATTCCTATATTTAATATCTTATCCATTACTGAGTCTGATTACATTAAGTCGGTGAAAAAACTTAAGGGAAAAAAGGCTGCTGGATCTGATGGTATACCACCATATATCATAAAGGGCTGTTCTGATTATCTGAAAATACCACTATTATATATTTATAATTTATGTTTAGCAAGAGGCATATTTCGCGACATCGATTTAGTCGATGTTAGACTTTATTTTTTGGGGCTATATGAAAAATTTGAGTCGTTATTTATTTCAATTTACTGAATAAAATGGAAACGATCATCATCATGATCAACGATATTCAATTGGAGCTAAATCTAACATATCAAAAAAATTTCAATATTTCGTACAGTAAGCGCCAAATCAAAGTATGTCGTTGCAGACTAAAGTGCTCGTTACATCGCACAATTCGTTATTCAGTTAGTATTAGTACCATAGGTATAAAAGAAGTCGACTAAATTGATGTCGCGGATCCAAAAAAGTTACAATATCTCGCAAACCGAGCCCTAATCTTACAAGAGTGAAAAAAATTGAATAAAACGCCGCTTTATCTAAAAAAAAATATTTGGAAAGCATACGCGTGCTCAAAAAAAATAGGGGTCCATGGGTACTGCAGACCTCCTCCACTCTGTTCGCGTTTTAATATTTTAAACCAAAATTACACAAAAAGTGTGCCGACTTAATATCAAAATATATGTTAAATTTCTAATAAATATCTCTACAATCACTGGGGGTATTAATAAAAATCATTTTTTACATTTTAAATTTAACACCCTGTATTTTGAAAATGGGGCTCCGTAATGAAAAGTAGCATAAAAAAAGGCGCATTAATTTAGTCCAAAGAATATGTGGTTAACTGCTTGACCTACTAATTTGTAACACCCTGTATAGTATATTAAAGCGGCAGTGATATACTGTTATATGATGAAGTAGCTGAAAAATACGAAATTTATTTTTATCCAACTGATTCAGATCATGAGCATGTAAGTAAAAGTGTCATGAATAATAAACCCTTGAAGAAAAAAACATTAGTAAATTCTCATAGTAGTACCAACGCCTCCAAAACACTGTTGGAGTGCCAGGAAAATGAGTCAGCTACAATAATTTGAAAATGGAATCAATACCCACCTTATTACGTTAAAAGAGGTTGGCAGGATCTACAAAAATATGAATGTACATACCAGTCAATTTGCAGTTATTTATTTATTGCATAATTTTCCCGCAAAATAAAAAGAAAGTGTTGTTTTGTCCATAGCTTTGATCTGTAAATATTCATTTTCGTTTTGTGAGTGATTATTTGTCACGGAATATCACAAGTAGATATTTCATGTCCTGATATGGAGAACACAAAAATATACATGGGTCCCAGTCTTAGAGGGAGTTGTTCTAAATATATCCCTTAACCCACAGTATTCTGCTTTAGACGTATGATATAACGCTATTTGCAGTTTCATATTGTACTGTTAATATCTGCTACCTATTTATAGATACTTTGAAAGAAATTCGGTACGTATATTTTTAAAACTATAGTGAAGACATTAATGTAACTTTAAAATTAAATTGTATAATATTGTAGGGACATGTTTTTTAGATACTTATATTGGGAAAGCAAACCATATATTTAAATGAAAAAGCAATTTATAGTTCTGTTATAATAACTTCTTTTACATTCCGAGTTGGTTTTCCTTAAGATCATGTCATAAACAACAGAAGCAACACAAATATGAATACACGGAAGTTGTATTTATTATTCCATTTTCAACCAGATTTTTTTACGGTAGAACATCAAATATTGTCTTTTGATCAAAACATTTTATTTTGTTTTTGCTAATCAAAACCTACCCCCGATTTTTCTTTTTTGAGGGGACAAAATACAAGAGAGAGTAATATTATATTAGGTATCGATTTTTAACATAAAACCTTAAGTTACCCCTGTAATCAGCATTTTAATTTTTTTAATTTTTGCAAATAAATTTAGTAATAAAATAATATAATGGATTTATTACTACAGGTAAATTATTATGACATAAGTATCAGAAATGTATAACAAAATTAATTCTAATAATATTACAAATTAATTTCAGATTTCAGACTTTTTTGGAAACAAAAATAGAACAACCGCTTTTTCATGGACGTTTCGCACTTCATCAACAGCTTTGACAACATCCTATTTTTTCATTTTTAACTTCCAAATCATAAAAAATACTTGGTTATGACTATCTCATACCATTATTATTGATTCCATGTTATTATACTTTTATTGGGCTGACTTTCTCACTGCTTAGTAACATCATTAGAATTCTTTTTGCTATCTCCTTTAGATGCTTATTCCATGGCTTACATTGTCTGTAATAAATAATAAGTACTATATTATTTATTTATTAAATTTATTCAAAATTTGTAAATTTCGCATTTTTTATGAAATTTAAGAAGGTGCTGAGTATTGTATTCAGTTTATACGAAAAAAAAATGCTAATATGATTTCTCAAATGTTAAAGATTATACATACCTACATAATATTGACATTTTTACAATATTTTGAAGGTATTAATCTAATCTAAATTAATTCTAAACATTTTCCTAAAGTAAAGGCTTTTCAACAAAAATTGATTTAAATTCAATACTACAAAATGTTAACCTAGGGTTTTAAACTGTTGAACTACTTATTGTATACTGAAAATTCTACAATCTTGAAGTAAACAAATGAATAAACTGGTGAATGCGAACAATTAAAGCTAAAAGTTTTAAACAATACCTATTTTAATGTAATACCTCAAAAGGAAGACATTTTTTAATCGCTTAGTAACCTAGTTTCTTTAAAAAACATTTCAATAATTTTAAAACTGAAAAAAAGAAAAAGGTTTGTTACTTTTACGCAGTGAAATATTAAATAACCTATTTTTTAATTGTGTATATTTAATAGCATTTAATAGGATATAAATAATAACAATATTATTAAAGGTTTTTGAATCACTTTAAAATTAGGAAAAACTTATCATTTTCACTTTTTGTTACTATATTGTGTGGAATTTTCATTCACATTCTTAAAGTTATTCATTGAAATTTTAGTAGTTATTTGAAATAGTCAGGATGTCTTAACGTGATTCATTTAAGCTCACCACAGTCAAAAAGGATTAAAAGATTATTTTTTGACGTGAATTATGAAAAAAAAAGTCTCTATTATAATTAAAGTTAGGGTAAAGCTATTAGATTAATTAGCAAAATTGTTATAATTGTAAGAAGCACTCAAAGAATCTTGACAAAAATATGGTTAGTTATGATTATTTGAAATTGGGATTAATTTTCCATTAAATAAAGAGCGATAAAGTTTCATTTAGTGAAGAGACAATCTAATTAGTAGTTGCTACATTTTCGAAGCCTTAGGTATTCATTGTAATCTTAAAAATGTGCATACTTATTCGTAATTTACACTATCCTAAATAATACTAATCATACTTACATTTTTATTGTTATACGTATCTTTTACAGGATTATTGATATGCAAGTATCTAATATAAATATCATTTAACTTTCTTATTTTAGAAAAAGTTCCAAATAAGAAAGTGGAAAATTGTAGCTTTTCAATAAGAATTATAATATGGAAATAAAATGTTGTAAAAAGTGTTCTTAAAAAGAATAACAAACAAAACTTCTGTACTATATACAGGGTGTCCCGAAATTCATGCAACAAAATTTGGTCGCAGATTCTTAAGACAAATTTAGGGGACCCGCATATTTTATATTTGCCAAGTGACCCCCTCTTTCGGAGTTACAGCCCCCTGAAGTCCGCCCCCTAAGAATAATCTTTTTTTAATATCTCAGAACCCTGTTGTACGAGAATGGTTAAATTTGGTACTCAGGGGTTTTATGACATGTGGAATCTGATGGTGCCCCGTTTTTTGGCGGGCAGCCCCCTTCAGACAATTTTTCGTGGGCCCCCTTGTCTTTGGAGCCAAAAAAAAATTTAGTCGCATATTTAAATTTCTTAAAAATTATCAGTCCACTAGAATTTAGAAACTTTTTGTCTCTTTATACATTTTTCGTAAAACGCAAAGTTCCCGAGAAAAATGTCAAAATGTGATCGAATGCATATCGTGATTTGCCATTTTCCTCAAAAACATTGCGTTTTACGAAACAAATATCAATAGACAAAAAAGTTTCTAAATTCAATGGCTTTCTAGCTAACTAAATCAAATTTGCCACCAAATTTTTTTTTCCAAAAACAAGGGCTCCCACGAAAAAGTGTATTAAGGGGAGTTTCTCGCCAAAAAGGGTAGCACCATCAGATTCCACATGTCATAAAACCCCTGTGTACTAAATTTAGTGGTTCTCGTACAACATGGTTTTGAGATATAAAAAAGACTTCTTAGGGGCAGATTTGGCAAAAAGAAAAGATACGGGTCCCCTAAATTTGTCTTAAGAATCTATGATCAAATTTTGTTACATGAATTTCGGGATACCCTATATATCATTTTATATTTGAATAGAATGGTATAAAAAAATCACGAGTTTTGTTTGTCCTGCTTTTTAAGAACATCCTGCACAAAATTTACTATGTGATAAATATTTCTAGTTGCTAAACAACAAAGGGAAGGAAATTGGCTGCATAAAGGCATATTCGGCCAATTGCTTTCACCTAGTTATGACTCACTCTGTATATTAACAGACACACAAATAAATCAAATAGATAGCCATGTATTATTTTGAAGCTTCTAATACTCCGCACATCTGAAATCATGATCTATTTTTGAACCTAGCCTTTTTATTTATTTAACATATTTTCATATTACCTTATATTCACAAAATATTGTAAAATATAAGCAAAACAGATTATTAATAAAGCCAGTGTTAAAGAATTAGTCACACAAAACAGATATTTGAGTTTTGTACTTATTTATAGTTATTTTTCAAGTGGTAGAAAATGTTTATAAAAGCGTTTACAAGGATTGTTAATCTGCAAATATTTATTTACAAGAAATTAGAATTAATTAATTAATTTTTAAAACTTTCCTAAACTCTCAGTAGTGTTAATTGTTATCATCCCACCTTAACTTTTTTAATTTTCAGCTTCAGTTAAAAATACTTTATAATCTGTAAAAAGATACGAGATATCAAAGCACATGTAGATATGTGATTTATATGAATAATTTGGAAATATTTCAAAATATACTCAAAAAAAATTAACAAGATTTGTTTAACACAAAAAAGCAGTATAACAATTTCGGCTCCTCAAAAATAATTTCTAAAAATGTTTATAAATTTTCATCTACATTTTGATATCAAATATGCGAATAGACAACACAAAATAAAAAATATAATCCGGCACACAAATTGTAGGAAAAAACATACCTTTCGTGTTGGAATCACTAAACAATAAAGAAATTAATTAAAATTCTTATTTCTAATAACAATGACTGATTACTTTGGACAAAAATTATCATAAAATTTAACCATCTATTAATATTTCTCATTTTAATGTTACTACTATGATTTTGCTGTCAATGTATTAAAATTTTTAGAATTAATTTGAATTAACTAAATATAACATATAAAGTGTTTACAGCTTATAATAAAAACATATAATTTAAAAGACAATTTTTGATAATTTAATTGTGACATAATTTAATATTAGATATATTTATAATTATTTCGTCTTTACGTATTACAATTAAAAAAAAGTCGTTCATTTCGCCAAATGTGCATTTATTTTTTTTAATATTTAATTTCATTAGTAGGTGCTTACTTAGGGTTTATTTATATATAAATGATTTTTTTTAAATATAGTTATCAATTTCGATATAAGTATATCTAAAAAATAAATAGATAGTGAAAGATAACTAGATCAGTATAGGAAACAATAAGTTAACGATATTCTTCTTTTGTTAATACTGATTGATAGAAATATTTACATTAAATGCAATTCAAAGAAAAAAATGGCTGATAGTTAAGTGTACTTACAAAGCTCTTACAACTATCGAAAAAATAGCTAAACTACCCAACTTTAAGCCTACCAGTGATGAGTAAACGAACACACATGCTACATAGAAAAGCCGTCGATGGAGAGCGTCGAAATGAGGTTTTAGGCATGCATTTTTGGTTAGAGGTACTATTTTGGAGGCTCATACACCTTGCCACGTTTGTGAAATCCGCCGCAACGACGCGCCTCCCACTAACAGTACGGATGTCTTATTTGGGCGACGCCGTGCGGCTGCGTCGCTGCTCAAGCCAAACCATACATGGATGGTACGTGATATTTTGAGTAACCACCATTAGACACGGGCGCATACCAAGGGGTTCGCCGGAGCACTGAATTAATTCAATTAAAATAAATAAATTAATACGAATTATCTTTTAATTGTTTGCTTTTGTACTGTTTTTCGAAACCTATCTTGTTAACAAACAAAATATTATAACAAAGTTGAACAAAATATGAAAAGTACTTGACATCATCTTTAATTCATATGGACGTCTACGTGATATTTTCCATATTGTTAATATCAAATAAATCCTACTTTCATGAAAAATCGTATATATTCTGAGTGTTGGCCTTACTGAATGAAATTTATAACAAATACCTATTATTTAATAATTCCGTAACTTAAGTTTCTTTTATTTCTATATCAAATGCTGCGTTTTTAGGGTTTACTGCATAATGATGCATCGTAATATATCTTCAACTCATAGGTCATTAAATTTTGAGCTGATCCTTGTTATTAGTTTTAATATAATTTTGTTAGTACTAAAAAGAATTGATTTGTTACTTGCAATTGCTGAAATAAGTACCTATCCATAGCCTATAAAAGTGTAAATTTTAATAACTTAGTAAAAAAAAGTAAATACAAATTTGTTTATTACATTCAATGATTAGCACCCTTGTTTATTTTAAAACGAAAATAAAGAATAAAAAGTAGAGTATTTTATTTTTATAGATATTCGTCTCTTGTCTATGTATTTGTTTAACGATGATAAGTACCTTTAATACGATATTAAAAATTATTTACTCAACATAAAATTCGGAATAGATTTATTTTCTAATTTAAATATACTTTAAAATTAAAATAATCTGTATCGAAGTTTGATATAGAGATTAAAGTTACCCGTTTTATTTAAAAATTATATAGAAAAGAAAGTTATGCTAAAAATAAGACTAAGTTATTAATTTTCAATGTTATCTACTAATTGACTATGAATGAAATGAAATAGTATTATTTTAAAATACATTATCTGTAATGGCAAGATATGGTAGCAAGTATAGGAAATAAAATAGAACTCATGACGGCGCCACTGGTGCCAGACCCTATAAAAGCTAGTTTCTTGGTTTCCAATATTCAGTCGCATCCTAGCTTATTAGCTGTGTTTTTCTGTCTAGTGAGCAGTGATCAACCACATCAGACAACATGTGTGACGACGATGTTGCGGCTCTTGTCGTTGACAATGGTTCCGGAATGTGCAAAGCCGGTTTCGCCGGTGATGACGCACCCCGTGCCGTCTTCCCATCCATCGTCGGTCGCCCCAGGCATCAGGGAGTAATGGTTGGTATGGGACAAAAAGACTCATACGTAGGAGATGAAGCCCAAAGCAAAAGAGGTATCCTTACTTTGAAATACCCCATTGAACACGGTATCATCACCAACTGGGATGATATGGAAAAGATCTGGCATCACACCTTCTACAACGAACTCCGTGTCGCCCCAGAAGAACACCCAGTTCTCCTCACTGAAGCTCCCCTCAACCCCAAAGCTAACCGTGAAAAGATGACTCAAATCATGTTTGAAACCTTCAACACACCCGCTATGTATGTTGCCATCCAAGCTGTACTTTCCTTATACGCTTCCGGTCGTACCACTGGTATTGTATTGGACTCTGGAGATGGTGTCACCCACACTGTACCAATTTATGAAGGTTATGCCCTCCCCCATGCCATCCTCCGTTTGGACTTGGCTGGCCGTGACTTGACCGACTACCTCATGAAGATCCTTACTGAAAGAGGTTACTCATTCACCACCACAGCTGAAAGGGAAATTGTCCGTGACATCAAGGAAAAACTTTGCTATGTTGCCCTCGACTTCGAACAAGAAATGGCCACCGCCGCCGCCTCAACCTCCCTCGAAAAGAGCTACGAACTTCCTGATGGACAAGTCATCACCATTGGTAACGAAAGATTCCGTTGCCCTGAAGCTCTCTTCCAGCCTTCCTTCTTGGGTATGGAATCTTGCGGTATCCATGAAACTGTCTACAACTCCATCATGAAGTGCGACGTTGATATCCGTAAGGACTTGTACGCCAACACTGTACTCTCCGGAGGTACCACCATGTACCCTGGTATTGCTGACCGTATGCAAAAGGAAATCACTGCCCTTGCTCCATCCACCATCAAGATCAAGATCATTGCTCCCCCAGAAAGGAAATACTCCGTATGGATTGGTGGATCCATCTTGGCTTCCCTCTCAACTTTCCAACAGATGTGGATCTCCAAGCAAGAATACGACGAATCCGGCCCTGGAATCGTCCACCGCAAGTGCTTCTAAGCAATTTAATTGTATTTCTAATAAGCTATTCGACATGTTGTTGTACTGTATTACATCTACAGTTTTATTATTAATGCGACCGTGGTTGTACTGCCAGACAGACTTTTATTTGAACATCATATCAATTAACACCTTTTGATTATTATGTTTATTATTTGTTATTATATTTACTTATTGTAATAATTTTATCACTGGGCAGGTCAATAAAACCTATCTAGTAATAAACCTGCCTATTTATTTCTATTTTTAAGATTTTACGATCCAAAGAGAACACTGATGTTATTATTATGTTATATATACATACCTATTGTAATTTTTTAGTACATTTTTTCGGCATTATTTATACAATATATAATTAATTACAGTTTAACTTTTTAAATTCAGCTACCTTCCAGTAGGACACATTTTTTCCATATAATTTAAATTATTAACCAAATTGGATTATATCAAATACAAAAAAATAATTTTTCTATTGCCATACTTACATAACGTAAAACAGATTATCCTTATTACCAAAATAAAAATAGCAACACAGTTCTATTTATAGATTGGATTTTCTACAGAACAGAAATGACTTCTAAGTAAGTATCGTAAAAGTGCGGGAGGTAGCTAAACATTATTTCAAAATACGTCATGGGTTATTTATAACCTAGTGCTGCAAATAGCTCAAATCCTTTATGAATCTTTGCCAGCAGTAGATATTCGGTAATATTTACACTATCTTATTCAGCTCAAGGGAGTTAAATTTAGATTACAACCGCTTATAAGGCAAGACTTTCGGTATTAAATATATAATACTGGTGGATAGGTTATTTTAATAAATAGGAACTTGGGTGGTGGAAACAAAAGAATAGTGGGATGTTTTAAACATTCACTTCTGCAATAACTTGTACAATAACTTCTGCAATAAGTGCGTACTCTATTATCCATGAGATAAATCGAAAAGATGGTTTAAAGTGCTTAAATTAATATAGTGGTCCTCTCTAACTAAATGATTTACTAAAGACTAAGTATAAGTTCCACAGCTTTTTGGTAATTTCATAATTTTTATGTAACGTAACATGTTTCACAAAGTTTTTCGATCTAGCTTTTCGGGGTACTAAATATAAATTTGTGAAGTTGGAAAGAGTTCAAGAATGGAATTTGTTCATAAATAAAGTCAAATATTTATCACATTCTAAATCCTTTTGGAATATTAAGTAACACTTTTCTATTTCCTTTTTTTTTTTGTAAATAGGTTACGAGTTATTTTCTGCGCTCTAAATATTTAAACTTCACATAAAAAATATATAATTACTTACTAAAAGTAAACATAAACATTTATCTTTAATAGCTGAAAGATGAAATTTGTTTAATTTCTTATTGTAGATAATACATATAAAGATATAAAAACCAGTTTTAAATCAATGCAGTGTACTTACTTAATGTAGTAAGTTCAACAGTGGGCACTGTCAATTGGATATTTAAATGTATTTATCACTTTTCTTACTATTTCTGCATTTTACTTTAGGATTTATTTTTCAAGTGGTGTCATTTCAAATGAATTTAATAATTATTAAGATTACAAAATTATGTATAACACACAAAACATTTAGAAAAAATTAAATTTTGAAACGACAATGTCAAAAGTGTGGGTATAAACTAATGTAAACCGTTTTTTCTTACCTAACCAATATTTACTCTTTTACTAAATTAATTTTTTAAAAACATGTATTTTAAAAATAGTTAAATGAAGTTTACATAAAACTATTTTTCATCATTGCGAACCTGTGACAAATGTCACATAGAAGACATACATACATATACATTATTTAAAGAATTTTTTTGTTAATAAACGGTTAGTTTTAAAGCAAAGAATTAAGAGAGGTAAAAGTTTTAAAATAAACCAGGCTATCTGATACGTATTTTCGAATATTCAATTTTTATCAAACAATAAAGGTGTAGCAGAAAACAACTTAGGAGATGCTTATTTCAACCCCCTCCAAGGGGCCGAAATTTTCGAAACATTATTGAAAAGTTGCACATGCATTAGTAGAAAATTTATGTAAAATTTGACTACTACTACTTCTTTTGAAAACACCCTGTATATACAAAGTTTACACTATATTTTGACGATAGGTAGAGGCAAGAATTATAAATGAGTATTAAAAAATCTTAAGTCCTTTCTCATACTCTCATTAAAACAAATTAATTTCAGTGTAGAAATAAAGCCAATTTTTACTGTTTTAGATGGAATATCCTATAGGTATCAGAGATATAGAGTGGGGAGAATGCTCTTACAACCTGCGCGAGCGGCTAATAACAATGGTCGCCATTTTAAACATAATGGTTTGCCAACAGATAAATTTTAGGGAAATTTAAATAGGAACAGGGAGAGGCACATTTAAAATACAATACCAAAAATAAAGATTCAAATTATATGAGCAACATTTTTTATTTTAATAGTTTTTTTTCAGAAATTGGTAAATATCTAAAAAAAATTCTATTTTGAAATATAAAGATAAACTATTATAAACAAATAATGGTTTTACATATTTTATTTATTGATGATTATAAATAATATTAACTTAGTTGTTTTCGTATTAGATGTCCCTGAATTTTTTCAGTATATTGTTTGTCTAAATTAAAAAATTTTATACGAATACCTATATGCAGAAACAACACTTTTTGTAAGAAATAATAAATGACTTTCATGCGAGTGATACATTGTGCTCTATTAAACTAGAGAACAGTTTTCCTGCACAATTATAAAATTGTTGTTGTACCACAGAACTAACAAATACAAGCATGAAATCATTTTCATGTGGCAATTTATTTTCAGTGGATACTAAAAGTCGTCTTATTGCGGTAATTCTGAATATTTTTTCTTAATTTTATCAGGTAGATATACTGAAATAATGTAACATGTAAGCTAAGCAATATAGTCATTGGTTGGGGTTGAAGACAAAATACATGTAATGTGTATAACTCGCATAACCTAATTACTGCTTTTTCGTATCTATAACTATGTTCAGTTTGAAAAAACTTTTCTCCTTGTGCTGCTATCAGTAGGTACTTGCAGAAGTATCTTAAGTAGATGATAATTCACTAAAATAATAATATAGACTGCCAGGGAAAATAATATTTATAAAAAAAAATAATATTAACAAAAAATAAAATTACCAATGGTTCTGGTTAAGCTTAGAACGCTATGCCGTATCATCTAATGACATCGATGAAGTAAATGGAGCATTTTTTTGTATGGTATGTAATGTTTCAACTGAACTTGTGGATGGAGCGTCGGCTTTATTAGTTAAATAGGTTTCTAAATTTGGAACTGCATCAGGCTTTAGGCGAATTTGACTTCCAGCATTCAGAAAATCTTTTTTTATTTCTGTGACCATTTAAATTCGTGATCAAGTCTCAGACTTTTTACCCATTTTATAAACATATCACCCCTCGGAATGCTGCAAGATTATTTAAACAGTTGTTGCAAGAAATAAATTCATAAAACCACTCTTACCGATGAAATGTAATTCCTTTTGGTTTAAAACGCCTTATGTTAAAAAGCACCCCTTCACAGCACACGACATAACAAAAAACAATAAAGGGTACATGTTTTCCTTAGTGTAGAGACGATGTATTGAATATTAAAAAGCGTCCACAGCGGCAATTTGCCGCTCCAGGCGTGAATTATACGTAGGTATATAAACAAATAGTAACTAATAAATAATTCACGAAACATAATCTTGCTCACTCCTCAAAAATCAAAACAAAACAAAATCATGTTCAAAATGGCGACACTGGTAGTGTCCCTCGAAAATAGGATGCGCAGAAGTCAATGAGCCTTTTCCCTACTCTATATATCTGATAGGTATACGTAAATTAACGGGTGATATGTTTGTCTCTAATAATAAAGGAGGGATATAAGATTATATTTATTTGTTACATTGTTGTATTATGTATGTCGTAGCCCTATTTTAAAATGCGTCTTTTTATACGTCTAGACGTTTTATAACAGGCGGACTAATTGTCAAATATTCCTAGACATTGCGATTTGACTAGTTAAGTCATTTTCAGCCGGATTTTTTACAAAACGACGAGCAACGTGTGGATACATTGGCAAATTATAAACATCACCTTTTAAGATTTCGGTAGTTTTATAAAACGTTTATATTCGTCATTCTGTTAAATGAAATGGTAATCTGATTAATAGACTAAAAATTAATAAATACGGATATTAAAAGATTCAACATAGTATTTTTATATGATATTTATTTATGATTCACCTTAATACAGGGAGTGTTAAGTGACACGTCGTTTGAAAGGTATCTTCATTCTCTACGCAACTGTTTTATTTTTTGAATTTAATCGATTAGTTTAAATTGTAGGTTATTAACAAAAAAACCTACTTTTTACAAAGGACCCCGCACAAACCTTATGGAAAATGGTTCCCGGTCAAATTCGTTCAAATGGTTTTTTAGTGGGTGTAAACGGACTTGATTTGCCCGTCCTGAGAAACGTCATAGCATAAGTGTAGACGAGGGGTCTAATTCCATGGCTATAATAAATTTATAAATTAAAAAAACACAACTGGGACGTTTTAAAATGCTGTAATAATTAAAATTGATCAAAGCGGTTAAAGCAAACCGTAAAAAATATTAGATGTTATGTTTTATTTTGTTTTTTCAATATTTTCTATATCTTTTACGCAGACACGCCAATGGATTTTCGTTCCCGGCACGCTTCATCCCCCTTACTAGTCCAAAAGCTAACGATGAGTCACTCTCTATAATTTCGACCGCGGAGTATAACTGAGTTTATTCCCATGTATTCTGTTTCGCTAAATACGAATCTAACCTTATTTTGGACCATATCCCAAGCATTTGTGCGTAACCTCAAAAAAAAAGATCTTTCATTTTTCGACGGTGTGGGTCAGCAATTTGACTGTCGATTTTTTGTCCGAAAGTAGGTCGGAATAGACGGTGAATCTGAAAATTTGGGTTCGATACGACCAAATCTGGCTACAGTGAAATTTTGTTTAAATTAAAAAAATTTCGATTTTTTTATCATTTTCAGTATTTTATATCTCTGGCTCTATATAACTTAGAAACTTGAACCAAATGGCATTGTTCTCTAGCTACTGACCTTATATTTTAGAGAAAAATTAAAAATTTGTTTTAAACATAAATCCGCCGGCCTGACTGTGTGCTTTTAACTGAATCAGTACTTTAGCGAAATTTACTTATTTTTAAAACATTCCCAGATCTATAGTTTTTGAAGTAAAATGCTGAACAATTAATTTAAGTTTGAAACAAAATTTTATTTTTTATTCTAAAATACGAGGTGGATAGAGAAGAATGCTGTTTAGTTCAAGTCTTTAAGTTATAAAGCCAAAAATATAAAATTCTGAAAATGTATTTTTGTTTAATTTCAAAAAATTCCACAGTGACCGGATTTGGACGTCTCGCGTTCAAATTTTCAGAAATACCTCCTTTTCCGACCTACTTTCGGAGAAAAAAATCGGTGACCTACGCCCGGGTGGTTTCGACGAAAAGTAAAGGATCTCTTTTTTTAGGTTAGACACGACCGCTTGGGATATGAGCCACAAATATGGTTAGATTCGTATTTAGCGGAATAAAATATACCAGAATAAGCTCTGTTCGCAATTTTTTTACCATTCCACGACTTTTAATCACGATAACTTCATTTTCATGGTGTCTTTCTTGAGATTTTCCGGCCCTACTGGTCCGCTATTTTAATTTTTTTTTAAATGGCCAACACACGTATAACTACTAAATGAGTCCGTAACGGATTTTTTTATGTTGCTTCAATTTTTGGACAAAGTTTTGACACAGAATGCCCCATATTTTTTTATTTATTAAGAAAACATTATTCCTACCCCTACTTACCTAAAGTGAATTGGCTTTATCTTTTTGGAACAAAATTGAACAAACTCATTTCATGTATAGTAGTATCAACATTCTTTCATTTATAGTAATTTCCGCGACCCATGTACAGAAAAGGAAGTAAGGTTTATGATATACACTCTC
This sequence comes from Anoplophora glabripennis, assembly GCF_000390285.2. Taxonomy (NCBI): domain Eukaryota; kingdom Metazoa; phylum Arthropoda; class Insecta; order Coleoptera; family Cerambycidae; genus Anoplophora; species Anoplophora glabripennis. The sequence continues at coordinate 41,628 of NW_019417573.1, forward strand.
AAAACATCACATTAAGTGAGCTGAGATATACTTAGACCACTTTGATATTGATTCATAAAGCAATCAGTTCGATTAGGTGTTCGAATGATTAATTTAGACAATACACGTCATACAAAACACTTAATTTTACTAATTATTCCCACTCTTTAAATAAATAATTTATTGTTCAATACTGTAAATATAAAATAAATTAGAAGACAAAAAAAATTGTAAGTATGAAGTAGCGCTTACAACTTACTCGTGTAAGAAAAAGGAAGTCCATCTACCCATCTAAAATCTCCTTCGTGCGGTTTATCAGACGCTCCAATCCAGTAAGAGTTATAGTCATTATATCCTGGGCTGTAACACAAATTAAAGAAGTATTAAACCACAGTACCTAGCGGTTATTTGATGAATACTTTAAAATAAAACATTACATTTCTAGAAACTATCTCAAATTATTAGGTAACTAGGATTGTTCCAATATAGAGTGGGTGAATATCTTGGAACAATTGCTGATAGATGAGGCTGTTCCTTCGTTCCTTCTTTGTAAAATGAATTAAAATTTACAGGAATTTTACTGATGGTTTGAGTGTAGAAATATTACTTCATGACTGCCTAATGCATGAAAAATTTAAAAAAAAAACGGAAACATACACACCTTGAAGAAAACATTATGATGCCGTTGTATAAAAAATCTATAAGTATACCTCGGAAAACATGCGGAAAATTATTTTAATCCACAATAATTATATTTGAAGTATTAAATGTTATATCAAGAATAATATATAGGCTGTTAAAAATTGTCTATCTCGAAAGTTGATAATATTATAAATGAAAAATTTCCTATAAATATACCTACTAAAGTATCTTGAAAGGAAGATACAAGATTTTTAAGGCCGTATTAAAAAACATAATTTTATTTGATCCTAGTAGTCAATAAAATGTACTTTCAATTAAATTTCTCGAAACTACTGGCTGTTACAAATTCTCTTCTCACTACAGTAATCTCGGAAACTGTAAGAGATAAGAAGTAGGGCCTCTAAAAAATCTTCTACTAAAAAAGGCTACCATGATTAGTTTCCGAAATTTTGAAGAAAATGAAATTTTGGAGATTCGTTTTTGTTTCATTTCAGCCTTGTTTGAGGTGATATTGAAAAAATGAGAACACTTTCTCATGGCAACTTGATTATGCTATCTATCGAATGGCATAATCAATTTTTATATGTAACGTTTCGTCTCTCCAGGACCAACATCAACTTCATTTTTTTAAATACGACCCTGGAAATTTTATTATATTTTTTGCAAGTCTTCATGACCCCAATACTGTACGGCCTCAGCTCAAACCAAATTCAGATATTTTGTCTCTAAAAATGAATCTTCAATGTATTCGTTCCAAATTTATCTAATTTTTTTAAAAAAATTTATGTTTTTTTTTAATTATCGTGCATTCCAAGTGTCTTTAGACCCTGTGAAATCCATTAGTTACTTAAACTATTACCATCACACGTTACAATAAAACATTATTAGAGTTTTAATCTCCATCACCTAGTCATACATAATTCGAAAAGTTGTTGCTACAAAATTAAAACATTACTACAATTTTAATTTCATTTGACAGATTAATTCTTAAAAATGCATATGAACAATCAAAACTCCATATAAATATTATACTTTAAAGAATGACAGTAAATGAAAAATGTTGAGAATGAAGATAAGCATAATATTATCGGAATTTATTATACTGTAACCGCAACAGTGAAAGAGCATGTCAGATGTATTTGTATGAATATCCTGAAAAAAAATTAGATCGAAATTTGTTTGAATTTTGAGCACTTGAGAAATCTAGAAATAACTATGATCACGAGATTAAAACTGTATTAATATTTTATTGTAACATGTCATGGTAATAATTTAAATAACTAGGTGATTTCACAGGGTCTAGCGACACTTAAGAGTGTGCGATAATTCAAGAAACACAAATCTAAAAAAAATAAAATAAATTTGGAATGATGGAAAGATGGATTTTTAGAGACAAAACGTCTGCATCTGGTTCGAGCTGAGGCAGTACAGTATTGGGGGTCATGAAGGCTTGCAAAAAATGTAATACAATTTCCAGGGTCATATTTAAAAAAATGAAGTTGATGATGGTTCTGGAGAGACGAAACGTTACTTATAAAAATTGATTATGCCATTCGATAGATAGCATAATCAAGTTGCCATGAGAAAGTGTTCTTATTTTTTCAATATCACCTCAAACAAGGCTGAAATGAAACAAAAACGAATTTCCAAAATTTCATTTTTTTCAAAATTTCGAAAACTAATCATGTTAGCCTTGAATTTTTAGAGGCATAATGTTGGTCCCTTGATTACGCAACTTTGCCCCCATTTAAGCTACTTCGTATCTCTTACAGTTTCCGAGATCCCTGTAGTGAGAAGCTAATTTATAACAGCCTGTATATTCTTACAAAAATTCCAAGGTGTTGAAATTTAACAAAATTTTAGTTAATTCCTTTACATCCTAATTAAATTCCTATATAAAATCCATTTTGTCCTCAATTTTTCCTAATTTTACAGACCTACAGTAATTTTTTTTTGAAACACTAATTTTATTTCTTTGGCGTTGGCAATTAAATTCTGGTAAAATTAAAAATTACTAAAATAATAAGATCAAGACTACCGGCTGGTGTAATTTTTCATGACATTTCATTCAACGCAATGGTTTGTTACTGCTTAAGCCGGTCCCAGACGATGTGGCCAACGTTCGTTCCAATGTTGGTTCCAATGTTCGTTCCAACGTTGGACACAATTTTCGTCATAAAAGTATGGCAAGTGTGTCTGCTACACGATGGGGTGAACTTTTGTTGGACATTAGAATTACATATGTGGCCAACGTCCGTCAGTGTCGTACTCATACTGCAGATTCACAGAACAGTAAAAAATGAAATATGAACAGACAACAACTGTTGGCATGATAGTATTATGCAGTGCAAAACTATTATTACAAATAAAAAACAAAAAAAAAGACGTGTTAGAAGGTGGTGGATGCTACATATCTAAATATCTCTAAATTGAAATCTGTTGAAATTCAAGACATTATTATAGTTTTACTTAACATATAACTCACTTGTGAAAAGTAAGTACAAAGTTTGAAAACTTTATATTATATTTATAATATTCAGTATGACTTTATAGACAAAAGAAAAACTAAACCAGTTCAATGTCGAATTTTTCGGCGCTCCTGGAATACGTCAAACACACGATCGCTCGTGTGGGTGTGTGACGAACGATGCTTCCAATATGCTTCCAACGCTGGAAGCTCCTTTGATGCGGCTTAAATTTACCGACAGAAGCCCGAACGTGGCATGTAGCCAACGTTGGACACATGCAATTCGCCAGCGCCCGCCCACACGATGTGGCAAATGGCGATATGTCCAACGTTGGAAGGCATTCGCCACATCGTCTGGGACCGGCTTTATTGTAAACGAATCATTACGACCAATGATGCTTTTGACATCCGTTGTCTTTTACTGTTTCTGATCAGTTTCTGCTTCGTTTTGTTGTTTCCTATTTGCTACATTTAAGTCGTACATATTACTGGTAAGCTGTAAGGGAAACAAAATTTTAAGATTAATAATATTTTTATTTCAGAACATAGTATGCCTTTTACTCCGGAACAAGATGCTTCATTTTCGAAGTAGAACTCAAAGTGAAGATGGGTCAAGGACGTACCCTTTGCAGTCTTGCACTGAGCAATTTGACAGGATTTCCAGATGCAAACATTAACTATGATACTTTCTTAAACCCAAAATGTACTATTTTCAAAAGATTTTAAACCAAATACTGCATTTGCAAAGGAAAATCTATGGGCAGACCAACTGTACTTACAGAAAATGTCGTTGATAATATACGGCAACGAATAAATCAAAGTCCGTACTATAGTTGTCTGCTCAGACGTAATTTTTTTTGTTAAGTTCAATGAATTATTCTCAAATTTAGTTTCTATCTCTAAAATATTTTAACTTTGAAATTTTGAATTTTTTTTTTTGAATTTGAGATTATATTGAAGTAAATATATATTCCAAATTTTTCATTTTAAGGCTTTCAGTTGGTACAAGTTATAAAGCTTTAAAAAGACAACTGCATTTACATCCATACAATGTACTGTTATGCAGGAATTATTTCCCATAGACTAGGGCAGACGATTATAGTACTGTGAGTGGTATGAGTATAGAAAATATGAATAATAATTTGTTGGGCAGGTTGGACTTGCCGTTTTTCAATGACGAAGCAAGGTTTCACATCATAGACCACCTAGACTGGCTTATAGAGCGACTTTGGTGAAAACACTTCGGAGCCTGATTTGGAGCCCACCGCTCAGTAGTGTCCTAGCATTTGACATGTACGCATCGCTGCGATTTCGATAATTAGACGTTTTATCATGGGCAAGTGTATTGTAAAAAAATCTATAAATACAAGTGATCGAGTTGGTGAAGAGAAGCGAAAAGTTTCCTTCTTTAGGTAAGTATAAAAAGGAATATATAAAAGGTAAATATGTACGCCATTTTTCGGTTGACGTCACAAGTTTCCAGGGTTAGCTTTATAATTTTGTTCGCCCACATAGTGTAGTGATTAACGTGATATTGTTATTATAAAATAATGAATGAATTACTGTAAAATATTTTTAGTAATTATTTACTTTATGCGAGTCTTAAATTTTTATGAAATTTTACCAATTCCCGTCATTTCGAGATAGCTGAAAATTAATAAAATATTTTTTTCAATTGAAAAAATCGCAAACAAAACTAATTTCAAATTCATGTTCAATACCCTGGAAACGGAGAGTTGACAAAATGTGATTAGAAAAAATCAGAG